>NW_007728361.1:136806-137611 GCF_000696425.1 Galeopterus variegatus
TCATCAGAGTCCAGTGTCGTCTGTACTATAAAAGGATGTGTGTGTATGCACCCACACATACATACATGCACGATTATACATGCACGCACATTCACGCATGCACATATAAGCCTGTGGGAACAGAGCAGAGGCATTGACTTAGAAGCTCATAGTTTCACATGAGAGTGGCAGTAAGCTCCATAAGGAGAAGGGGATGAGTTGGTTTTCAATACCATGAGTCCTTGGGCCTGGCAGTTCAGTAAATATTTGTTGAATGATTGCACACACGAAGGTGAGACATAATCTGTGTTGCTAAGGATCAGTGGGGGTTCACCGGGTGGAGAAGAAAGGTTTCAGGGAGCTGGAATAGCAGGTACAAAATATGCAATTTCATGGTGGATTGAGGAAGGCATTGGAAGCTTGGACCCAGGAGGAGGATGCAATGGGTGAGTAGCAGAAGATCGGGTTACAAAAGGTAGATTTGGGTGGGTTCAAAGCCATGGGGTTTGGCTGATGGGTGACTCAAAAACTAGTGTTCTTTTAGTGGGGGACTTTTGATTTGGGGAGAATCTATAGTGCTAATTGTTTGGTAGACCTCTGGATTCCTTACTTATTCACCCAAATAATTTAATATAATATGACTTGATATAATTATATAATATGAATTTAATATAATATTAAATATAATAATTTAATATGACTATTTACGAAGACAAACAAGAAAACAAACAAAAAACAATGGAAATGCTACAGGAAAGGAAAATTTGGGTGAGTCCCTGTTTAAGAAAACAAAACAAAACAAAAACCCAAAACACTGAACATTACC
>NW_007728361.1:138361-140540 GCF_000696425.1 Galeopterus variegatus
AACTTGAGTATGAGAATCTGCTTGGCTGCAGGAGATCTTTTGCCTGGGAGAGTTCTGCTAGTCTACTAGGAGACTTGAGAGTGAAAGTAATTGTGCTGTGTCCTCAGAAATGTGATTTTTCCAGCTCCTCTCACTATGAGATAGGAGTCCCTGTGCCTTCGATCTGGGCTGGTCTTATGGCTTGTATGGGCTCATGGGATGGAATAGAAGTGACAGAGTGCCAATTCTGAGCCTAGGCCTTAAGAGGCCTTACTTGCTCCCATTTACTCTCTTGAAACACTGTTGCCTCCATGGGAGCAAGCCCAGACTAGCTTGCTAGTTGTCACTCCAGGTGAAACTTAGCCAAGCTCCGGGCATGTGACTGAGGCCACCCTAGACCACCAACTTGAAGATGCACGAGCAAGAATAAATGGTAGCTGATTTAAGCCAAAAAGAAGAAAGGAAAGGAAAGAAAAGAAAAAAAGGAAAAGAAAAAGAAAGGAAGTCTGATATGAAACGGTGATGGTGATTTACCAACATCTAGCACTTACCACCAGTTAGGTGGTCCTGGGCTACCCTTTTTACACGGTTTATTTCACTGAATTAGTTCTTGGCTGCATCAAATTGGTTCATAAATGTATCAGATCCATCTTTTAAAAAAAGTTTGATACTGAAGACTTCCCGCTTGATTTGCCAAGCTGTATGCCAGAAGGATTTTTATATAAGTTTTGGAGTTAGACAAATCTGGGTTTGAATTCCAAGTCCACTTCTTACCATCTGTGTAATCTTGGTAATGTATTTAACACAAACCTCAATGCTAATTTCTGCATCTGACAAGTGGGCTTAAACGATACCTTCACTTCCTATTACAGAGATTAAAAAAGCCGATTTAATCCAAGTACCTGTTACAGTGCCTGCACGTGCCAGTGGCCAGCAGTAATAGCTGCCCTTATCATTGCTGCCTGTGAATTGAACCGGGTATAAACCGGGGGAAAGAATTTTGTAACAGAGGTTCTCAGCCGTTTGTCACTCTGCATGCACCCCAATGACCTTGTGCATGGCATTCCCAGTCCATGGGCATTCCCAGGCTCATGTTTAATTTTTCCTGTACCTCATTTTCTCTCAGTTAAGGAAGATATCAGAGAGTAAAAGTGGCATTATAGGCACAAGCTCAAGCTACTCTCAATTACAAATAAAGTCTAAATGATTACAAATTTGAATAGTTTATCTCCAACAAATTACTGGCAGCAACCTGACACCTGTCAGGACCCAGCAAGATATTGTACATCATAGCTCTGAAGGTTTAATCAGGTGCTGAGAGAACAACCTCTTCTCTCTGCTCTTCTGACTGTGAGCCTTACTTGGGCAAAGGCTGTGTGGGATTCTTCTGTTCTTGGCACATGGCGTGTTGTCCTGGCACATAAACAGTAATTGTTCAATATTTGCTGAATGAACAACTGTACTCCTCCCAGAGAGTGACAGAGCAAAGTTTTCTCCCCCCAGTTAATCATGGAGCCCTCCAGAATTGGAAGAGAAGAATTGGACAGAATGCCAGGCTCCCATCAGCAGCTTAACTGTCATTCTGGCCTTATCAGGCTAGTAAGAATGAAAAGGGCTTTGTTACCAAGTGGACCATTACCAAGCAGCACAGTTCCCACTAAAACTAGAAGGGGTTCAGTGTCCTTTCAAGTTCTTTTCTAAATTATCTATTGGATTTCAAGTCCCGAAGTCTGCTTTCCTTACTGAAAAATCTCCTGGTATAAAGAGATGGGGCAGCACACTTAAAGTAAGTAGATAAATACAGAATATTAGATGGTGATGAATACTAAGCAAAAAACCAAAATAAAATAAAGCAGGGAGCAGGGATTGAGAGTATCAAGGGGAGTGCAAGTTTGCATGAGAGGGTGAGGGAAGGATTCATTGATAAGGTGAATTTTGAGTAAAGAGATGAGGTAAGTGAGGGAGTGAAGCGGGAGTATCATGTGTGGGGAGTCCCAGGCAGAAAGAACAGCAAGTGCAAAGGCCCTGGGGTGGGAGCATGTTTAGCATGGTTGAAGATGATCCACAAGACCCCTGCGGCTGGTGCAGAGTGAGGTGGGCAAGAGCAATAGGAAGTGATATCCTGGAGGTAATGGACTCTCAGGTCATGGAGAGACTGGTGGGCCATGGTAAGGTGATCAGCTTTTGCTCTTCTTGAATT
>NW_007728361.1:141861-192676 GCF_000696425.1 Galeopterus variegatus
AGCCAGTGTGTCCCGCAGTGTAGGGAAGGTCCCTGGTGCTTTGCCAAGGGATTGCAGATGATACATAGTAACGGATGTTGTTATATCACGTTTTGAGAAAGCAGTTTTCTTTTCAATTCTCTTTTCTTTATTTATCAAGAAGCAACCTCAGCTTGGTGGTAAATATCATGCACTTCTTGAATACTTATTTTTCTTTTTAACCAAGTGATCAAGCCTTGGGCTCAGAGCTATAGCAGGCAACAGGATCTCAGTAGAATTTAATGACATGGTTTTGAATTCACTTAGTGTATTTATTTTTTTCAAAAGCATATTTATTTTTGACTCATTTATTTTGGGGGCTCATATTAGAGAACAATAAATTACTATGACATTTAATTCAAATAATTCACTAAAAGCATTAGGATGATTGCAGATGTTCTCTTATGTGTTTGATTTTTTTTAAAAAAACTTATTTACTGAAGTATACATCCATATAGCGCACAACTTGATGATTTTTTACAAAGTAAACACACGTCTGTAACTACCTTTCTGATCAAGACATAAAACATTAACATGTTTCAGAAGTCCCCTTCTCTGTAACTAACATCTCCCCACTTACCCTGCCCGCAAAGAAGACCACTCTCCTCACTTCTAACACCTTAGAGAGGCTTTGCCAGTTTTGAAATGTATGTAACTGGAATCATTCAGTACGATTTCTTTTGTGTTTGGCTTCTTGCAGGTTATGTTATAGTTCAGCGTTTCATCTGTGTGGTTTATATAACACTAATTCATTTTTTTTCATTGCTGTGTATTGTTCCATTATATTACTACATCACAATTTATTGACCCATTCTATGATGGGTGGACTCTGTTTCCACTTTTGCTTTGTGGTTACATGTGGCTATGAACATTCTTTTACCTATCTTTGAATATACACGTCTATGCATTTCTGTTAAGCACACAGTTTTTAGCCATTCTTGTAGACATGTAGTTACATCTCATTTTGGCTTGATTTGTGTTTTCTCATTGATTAATGGAATGGAGCACCCCCTTTTTCTGTTTATTGGTCATTTGGATATCCTCTTTTTGAAAAACCTGGTCAAGGCTTCTCATTTTTCTTTTGTCTTTTTTTTTTGCAAAAGGCAGTTGGAATTTTGATAAGGATTACATTGAATCTATAGATCAATTTGGGAAGTATGGTGATCTTAACAATACTGAACCTTCCAGTCCATGACCACAGATGTCTTTTCATTTATTTAGATTTTCTTTAATTTGTTTCAAAAGTGTTTTATAGTTTTTAGTGTACAAGTTTTATACTCCTTTTTAAATTTGTTCCTGAGCATTTAATTCTATTTTATGCTATTGTAAATGGAATTGTTTTCTTAATTTCATTTTTTTTCCTGTGAGACTTCTAATCTACAGAACTGTAAGATAATATATTTGTGTTGTTTTAAGCCACTAAACTTGTGATAATTTGTTGTAGCAGCAAGAGAAAACTAATACTCTGTATGATTTTAATTCTTTGATATTTGTTATGATATGGCCTAACCAAGAGTCATTTTTATTAAGTTCCATGTGCACTTGAAAAGATTATATATTTATAGTTGTTGGGTCAAGTGTGTATACACACATACACACATATAAAATTGTGTGAGGACAGGGTTAAAGTATAATGCCCTCCAGATAGAGAAGGTACTTTGAGACTGAAGAAGAAAGTAAGCAGGTCCATTTGGTAATCAGAAATGTTTATTAATTGGGGTGACTTACATACAAGGAAAATGGACACAGTAAAGAATCAGATGTCAGCAGATGAGAGCTCTCTGAGGTTAGACAACGTTTGTATAGCAAAGCCCCTGTTATTAGAAATAACTTCAAGGAAACATCTTAAGAAAATGAGTTGATAACATCATTCATCAGGTGTCTTTGTGATTCACAAGGGAGGGGAGGTCTTGTGATTTTAGTGCTCAGACCACTAATGCCACCTGCTGTAATAAATCACCCACTCCCTGAAACCTTTGTTTCTTTTACAGCTCGCCCTAAGGTTAAGGTGCAACTGGTCAGTGAAGCAAAGGAATGAGGTTAAGCAGGAGTCAACACGGCAGGTGTGGCACAAAATGACATTGGTTTTTTCACCACCTAACAAAAGTCATGTTTGTTAGTTATGTTGCTTATACCTTCAATATCTATACCGAATTTTTGTCTGCCTGTTATATGAGTTACTAAAAAAGTATGTCAAAATCTCCCACTATAATTATGGATTTGATCTTTTATTTCTGTCAGTTTGTTTTGTGTAGTTTTGAGTCTCTATTATTAGGTATATACATGTATAATTGCTACATCTTTCTGAGTTAACTCCTTCATTGTTATCAAAAGTCATTTTCTAAATATAGTAGTGCTTATTGCCTTAAGATCTACTTGGTTCATTATTAGTTTTTCCTTTTGTTGCTCAGGCTTTTGTTGTCATATTTAAGAAACTGTTATAACCGTCATGAAGAATTACACCTATGTTTCCTTCTAAAAGTTTTATAGTTTTAGCATTTATGTTTAGATCTTTGATCCACTTTGAGTTAATTTTTATATCTGATGTCAGGTATAGGTTCAAATTCATTTTTTCACATGTGGATATTCAGTTGTCCCAGTATGATTCATTGAAGGTCTATTCTTTCCCCCATTAACCAACATAAGGCCCTCAGAATACTTGAACTCCATTTATCCCCCTTCATATTCTTGTGTCATTATTGTACCTCTTTTTACCTATTCACATGGCTAAAAGCAGTTATTATTATTCTTTCGTTCAGCCAGTATTTATTTGGTTTTACCCAAATACTTGTACTTTCCTCTGTCTCCATTCTCTTCTGCATTTCTGTGCTTGCATTTGGCCTCATTTTTCTTCTGCTCCAAGAATTCTCCTTAGTATTTCTAAAACTGCATGTCTGTTGGATATTAATTCTCTCAGGTTCTGTTTGTTTGAAAATGCTTTTATTTCATGTACGTTTGTGAAGGATATTTTCACTGAGCATAAAGTTCTAAGTTGGCAATAATTTGCTTTCAGCATGTTGAAGATGTCATTTCATTGTTCCTTGGCCTCCATCACTTTTGCTTAAATGTCAGCTTCCATCATTACTGCTGCTCTTTTGAAGACAATATGCTTCTTTTTGGCTGCTTTTAAGACTTTTTGTTTTCTTTTGTCTTTGTTTTTAAGTAGTTTGACTTTGATTTGCCTAGTTGTGGTTTTTTAAATACTATTTGAGTTTGTAAAGATTTTTGAATCTTTAGCTTGATGTCTTTTTTCACTTTTGAAAAAATTTCAGGTAATATCTGTTCAAGTATTGCATCTGCTCATTTCTCTCCTGTTTCTCTTTCAGCATCTCCGAATACATATATGTTAAAACTTTTCATCAAGTTCTACCTCTACCTTGTGCTTTTTTGTGTATTTTCTATACTTTTTTTTTTCTCTATCCATGGTCAGCCTTCTGCTGATATATATTCCTGTTTGCAGATTCTCTTTCCTGCATTATCTAATCTGCCATAAATCCCATTGTTTTAGTCTGTTTTGTGTCGCTGTAACAGAAATACCTGAGACTGGGTAATTTATAAAGAACAGAAGTTTATTTGGTTTACGATTCTGGGACAGCTGCATCTGGCATGGGCCTCAGGCTGCTTCTACTCATGGCAGAGAGTGATAGGCAGCTGGTGGGTATGAGCAGATCACATGGAGAGAGGAAGCAAAGAGAGGGGAAGCAAGAGAGAGAGAGAAGGTGCCAGGGTATTTTTAAGCAACGAGCTCTCATGGGAACTAATAGAGCGAGAACTCACTCATTAATCTCCCCTCCCCCAGGGAGAGCATTAATCCATTCGTGAGGAATCTGCCCCCGTGACTCAATCAGTTTCCAACACTGCCACATTGGGGACCAAATTTCCACATGAGTTTTGGAGTGTACAACACATCCAAACTCCATCGCCCATCTTATTTTCAGTTATTGTATATCAGTTCTAGAGTTCCTGTTTATTGTTTTGTAAAGATTCTAGTACTTGTGGAATTCCCCATTTTGTCATTTACTTTCTTGAGAGTTCCTGCTTATTGTTTTGTAAAGATTCTAGTACTTGTGGAATTCCCCATTTTGTCATTTACTTTCTTGAATTCAAAAATCATGGATATTTTGAAGTTTGCATCTGATAACTCCAATATCTGGATAACATATGGGTCTGAGCTGGGTTTGTTTCCCCCCTCTTGGTTTTCGATTATTTGATTATGTTTCTTGGCATAACTGATCATTTTTAATAAATGCTGAAAATAATATATGATAAATTATAGAACCAATTTGAAGCTCTGGATTATATTATCTTCTTCCAGAGAAAATTACATTTACTTTGGCTTCTGTCAGGTATTTTGAGTATTGATAGATCACCTTGTTTCATCTGGGTTTGAGCTGGCTTAAGATTGGGTTTTAGTCTCTGTGAGAGTTGAGCCCTCACTTCTAATGTGTAGCCCATTCATGGTTCCAGTTGGAACTTTTTGAAGTCTTTACTAGGGCCCCCGTTGGTGGACCCTGAAACAGTTTTTGTTATCATGAGACAATTGGCTTTTGCACCTTTGAAGTTTACAAATCAGCAAATACCTGGAGGAAAACATTGTTGTGAAATGCTAGATTTATCTCAATGTGCTCTCTCTTGGCTCTTGGCTTTTCAGATCTTAGTTTCCTTAGTATCTCCTGAATGTCTTCAAACAGAGGTTCTTTGTTTTTTATTTTTATATTTCATATATTTTTATCCAGCTTTTTAAGTTGTTCTTGGCAAAAGAGTTAGTCTGAAGCAAACTAGTCTGCTATGCCTAAAAGCAGGCGTCTATAGTACTTATTTTTGTCATTACCTTCTATTTTAAGACCAGTGATTCTACCAGTGATTTCCTTTTATATTAATGAGATAGTTTTATTTCAAAGTAAATGTATTTATTACGAGCGATATACAAGTTCCAGCAAATAGAACAAACAGTGTAGTAAATATCCATTTCCTCTCACCCAGTGTGTAGCAAATAAAGAAGAGTTGACTTACAGGAAAATAGTGAGTAAATAGTCGTTCAGATGGTGCTTAGAGATGGTGAAAACGGTGATGGTGGAGTTCAAACGACTTGTTCTGTGTAGAGAGAAATAGAAGGTCGCAAACATCATTGTCTTGCTCAAGGTCACGCTGAATATGCATGGTAGAGCTGATATGATGATTTGGGTCTCTTGGGTCCTAATTCAGTACTTTACCTGCTCTAACGCATAACTCTGTTTCTAGGGGGCTCTTCTCCCTTCATGGCTGACTCTCAGATTTAATTTCTGTAGTTTACTTTCCATTTTGGCCTGAATTTTTCCATGTGTATCCTAGGCCTATTTTTATAATTGTCTTTTAGTTATTGGGATGTAAAAAAAGAAAGTGTCTAGGCCTAACCCATGAGTGTGTGTGCGTGTGTGTGTGCTTGTGTGTCTGTGTATGTTTCAAATTCCAAGTTTTTACTAGCAGTTTCTATATAATGTTTGAGCCCGTGCAATTCAGGCTGATTGATCCTTCTAAATGCTCAGCTCCTTTTAAAACTGCATGCAAAAGAATGACCAGTTCTGTGGAATTTATTGTTACTAAATCTCCTCTCCATTTGCTTAATTGTATTATTTGCCTGGGGGATGCTGTTTAAACGTGGAGCCAAGTCAGCTAAATGAAACATGATCCTGGCACAAGAAAATAATGATGTGTCTCTTTTGCTAAATAGCAGCCTCCCCGCTCATCTCCAGATGCTTGGAACCACACCCTCATTTTTTTGTAGGCAAAAGAGGGTGGTGCCTGGCTTGGTCTTGGCTGGTAAGGGCAACAGCCCTGGAGTGAGCAGACTGGTGTGGTGGAGTGGAGCTTGGAGCTGGGGACTGAGCAGACACTGAGGATGGTGTGACTGATGGCAGAGAGGTGGTGTCACTGGTTCTATGAGTCAGGAGGCTCAAGCCATCCCTCTACTCCTGGATTTAGGCCATGGCTCACCCCTTGCTGAATGAAGCAGCTGAACAGAGAAGCTCCAGGCCAGCCATTTAGTTGAGAAAATCACCAGGGTTGGAGGGAACTTTAAGGGAATCATCTGCTTCCTTCTTATCTTAAAAGGGCACAGGAACTCAGTACTTACAATTTCTACATTAGTATTTTTTCAGCCATGTCATTATATAACACTTCACAAACTGGTACCTGTCTCACCTCTTTGACCTTCCCTTTTGGGGTCCTCTGAGGTAAAATGAGAGCATGAGATGCAGCAAGGACCACTCTCCTAACATTGACTGAGGGCCCACTGTGTGCCAGGCACTGGTCTAGGCTCTGGGATGTGGTGGCCAACAGAACAACGAGGCTCGCCCTTGTTGAGCTGACATGCAGGGGTGAGCTGGGGTAAGCAAGAGAAATCAGTAAACTATATGGATGGCATGATGACTGGAAAGCATTATGGAAAAATAAAAAAATAACATAGGGGAGAGAGAGGGAGGGCTTGGTGGGGCAGGGCTGCTGTGTTAGACAGTGTGCTCAGAGGCGGCTTCCCCGAGAAGGGGTAGAGGATGCCTGCTGGAGAGGTCGTAAGTGCCTGCCAAAGTGGTGGCCTTGAACATGAGGGGGTGTCAGGACAGTAGAAACATAGTTTCCTAGGTGCTGCCCCCAGGGACTCTGACTCATTCAGCTGGGCACAGGGCCTGGCAATCTGCTTTTCTAGAAAGCTCCTTGTGCAGTTCTTATCTGGGGGTCCAAGATCAACTTCTTTTTTTTTTCTTTAATACAACTTTAAACTCTACTTTGAAAGCCTGAAAAACAGTTATACCAAGGACAAGTGTTGTCACATTCCAGAGAGAAAGGGTTTTCCTGTGACTGCTATCTCGTTGGTGAATGTAGTCCCCAGTGTAAGAAAGAGGGAAATGGGCAATTGCTGAGTGCCTGCTGTATGCTAGGCACATAGCTTGTTTGCAGCCTCATTGGATCCTCCTGACACTGTCTGGGGCTAAGTGTCCTGTAAGTACAGTGAGGCCCCAAGAGGCCAGGGGACTCTGCTCTGAAGGGTGGACTCCACATTGACGTTCACTCCACTTCTTCGTGGGTTTGGAGTGCACAAGCGGGTGTGCTGGTCTGCTGGGGCTCCTCCCCTATGCCGTCGTTATCTGTCTGACCCTGGTCTTTGCCAAGGCTAGCTCTTCCCAGCAAGCTGGACTCCCAGTGAAAAGTTTTTTCAAGGAAAATATCTGCAACAACTTCTGGGTGTCAGGCATTTTGAAACACTGTTGAATTAAAGGGGAACTCTGAGATCACAGAGCTACCCAGGAGTAGGAAAGACGTGTTGTGTCTGCCACCATCCTTCCCCACCCTCCATGCCCATGGGAAGCGCTAGTAAGTGGTGGTGGCATCCTTTCTTGAAGAACCCAGATGCAATCTCAGAAACTTCCTCAACCCAATGCTCTGTTCATAGCTTCTGATTTATTAAATGTGGCTCACAATGAAGAAACCTATTTTCCATTCATTATCTGGACAATTCATTCTCTAATACATCAGGAAACCAGGGTTTAATGGGGTCATAGTTTACCAAAGACACACAACTAGTTAGTAGCAGAGCTGGATCTCATCCCAAATCATTGATTTTTTTTTTCCAGTAGCCACTTTAGCTGTTAAAAATCTCACTCTTCAAACGTAGCTATGTAAGAAATATAGTTACAAACCCTCATCAACCATACTCAGTTTGAGTCAAGCCATTTTTTGCCTGGTAGTAGCAACATGGCACCAGCTTCTCCCTTTATAGCTGTGCTGAATTCTGGGAGACAGCAGAGGGCCAAGGCATGGGTGGTCCCATATGGCCCTTCCTTGGTCATGTGTCTCAGAGCTAGTAATCATCCTCTGGTCCTCAGTCATCACCCTTCTGCTGGCATGCTGGTACACGTCCCTCATCTCATCTGATCATAGGTCCCTGATCCTTACTGCTTGCTGCTGAGTCATTGCCTATTGCCAATCGCAAGGTCCAACTCTCTCCTCTCCAGCCACTGGTCAGACGTCCTTGCTGTTTTTGTGTCCTTCTGGGGCGGAGGGTATTTTGTGAGACTGTGTTAGCTTTGCTTTTCCCAGTCCACAAAGAAGTCACCTTTTCTCTGGGGTCCTGCTGTTTTTCTGGATCTCTAATCAGAATCTGGGGCCTGGGGTGCATCTCCTCCCAGATCCTACACATCAGCCATGGGGACCTGAGGTTCTTTCTCCACTGCTGGCACTTAGCCTGGGAGGGGGGTAGGAAAACTGGTTCTGGGTCTGTTGGCTTATCTTGTCTTGAGGCAATGAATTCAGGGTGGCCTTAACTGAATGGAGAAATGGGCAAGAGAATAGTGGGGAGGAAAGAAAAAGAATTAGGCACTATTTCAAAGTCTTATCCTATCACATCAAGTTGCCTTAGAAGTCTAGATTTCAAAACTTGCCTATTAACTTTCACTTTGGGCCCGTGGGCCAAATCTGTCCTGCTGCTTGTTTTTGTATGGCTTGAAAACCAAGAAAGGTTTTCATATTTTTAAATGGTTCTTGATTGTGAAGTAATCGTATAATATCCTCTATCTGCCTCTTGGTCCATAAAACCTAAAATACTTTCTACCCAGCCTTTTAAGAGAAAGCTTCCTGACCCTGGTTTAGCACATTGGTGGATGGGGGGAATGTTTTCTCTCAGTTATCTGAGGCTATTGGAGGAAGGGATTCCTGGTTTAACTTTGCTTATCCATATTCCAGCTCTTTAGAATGAAATATCCCTGCCTGTGCTGCCCCTCACCAGCTGGCCTCCGTTTCATGTCAGTTGAAAAGGAAAAAAATTCAGAGAAGTCAATGAGGGAGAACCTTCCTAATAAAAATCCCCTTTGGCATCACCGTTGCCCTTAGTGATCCCCAGGAGCAGACGTTGCCTCTTTTGGGAGCTGCTTTCAACTAACAGTGACATGTGGAAAATCTACTATGGATATGAAGTTTCCTGCCCGTGAGCTTGCATTTTGGCACTGTCCCATAGAATACACTGGGAAACGAATGTAATTCTCACAATTCGGTTCTCCCGACAGGAAAATATGTCACTTGAGTCAGTGAATAATATATGTTGCTATACATTTTTAATAAAATGAGCAAATTGTTTCTGAGTTTTGGGAAGACTTAATTCTTCATTTGCTAGTTCATTTTGAAACCGTTGCAGCTCTGTGTATTACTCCATATGAAGACGTGAAATTAACTGTCATATTTTCTGCTGCGGTCTGAAAGTTGAACAAGTTAATGTTTCTCCCAAATTAGCTACTTTCCCTTCACATTTGCTCTATCATTAACCTTCCCTATTTGGGCCTGTAATAAAAATTACATCACGATCAAATTCAAGGAAAGGTTTTGTGTAAGCCATGCCTAACACAGACATTTATTACTGGTCTTGAGGGGCAGGAGTCAGATTTATTTGGATAATTTGTTCACAATTTATGCTTTTACTATTTTAGACTCTTGAACACACAAACGCGTGTTCTCATGTCAACCCATTGCCATAGTGATGGGTGCACCGACTACCCCTAAGTGCTGGGTTTTGCTGACATGTGGAAACTGAGATCTTTCAGCAAATCTTTTTGGCATGGCCAATCTTTGTTATAAACTGGGAAAATTCATCTTCGTTTTGGTTAAGCTGTTAGACATATAAATTTAGTTATTTCTACTTTCTTATTGTATGAATAGTAATGATGATAATAGTGAAAATGATCCTTTACATATATTTATATATATATATATTTTTTTTTTCCTTTTTGTCTTTTTTCATGTCCGGCAACGGATCGCAACCCTCAGTGTCGCGCCCGTACCGGACCAGGACCGGCATCGGGATCGCAACCCTCGGTGTTGCTCCTGCACCTCGCTCAGCCAGTGAGCGGGAACCGGTCTGTATGTGGGATCCGAACCCTCGGCGGGAGCGCCACCACGCTCCCAAGCGGCGCACTGTAGCAGTGTGCCACCAGGCCGGCCCCATGATCCTTTATATTTGATCAAGCTTTTACATATATTCTCTCTCTCGAACCTTGTGGACTAAGAACATAACACTGTCTCTATTTAGAAGAAGGGACTATCAAGGCCCAGAGAAGGACAATGAATCAGTGGAGGCTGCACAGCTGTGCAGTCATCCTGTCTTCCAGCTTTAACCTCCTCTCCTCCTTTTTATTTCCTCTTTATTTAGTGTCACCATTTGAGGGGTCCAGATAACCTCCAGCTGTGGTTTGATAGCCTGAATGTGTGTAAGGTGCCTGAAAGAAGCGTGTTCGAAGAATTTAGAGTGGACTTAAGCATCTTTGGTTCTGAATTTAGAAGCAATTTTACTTTTCTTGAGGTTTTGGTTAAACCACTCAAGGCAAAATAGGACTTCTTTGTTCAAAGGAAATAGATTTTTTAAAGTCTTATAAAATAGACCCATAATGCTTTTTGGGACTCAAATAACTCTGGGCCAAAATATTTAATAAATTAAATGTAAGTGGATTAGAAACAGACAGATTGTCTTTCCATGAAATACACCCAGGCCAGACCCAGAAGGAGAAGTACTTAGGAACTGTGTGTAGGGTTTCCGTGGACTCCGGCAATCACACATCTTGGCCCCACTCCTCTTTCTGATAACAGAGCAGAGATGAAATCTGGTCTTACTCCTGAGTCTTTTTATTTGTCCCTTTCCAATATGCTTCTCTGAATGTGGCTGTGTTTAACCCTTGCCATATTGAATGGTATCATCCCTGCCCTAGCTGGGTAACCATTTAATAAGGTGTGGTGGGGTGAAAGTACTTGACTCAACCATACTCATTATCTGACAGTCCAAACTAAAGAAAGTATGTGAATTATTAATAACAGGGTAATGGTGGGGAGGTTTTGGTGGGTCATCAGTACAGTGGCTGAGAGTGTGGGATTTAAAGTCAGATGGATCGGTTAATCCTCCTCCTACCACTCACCTATGTTATGTAAGTAAGCTGTTTAATCTTTTTCAGCCTCGATTTCCTCAGATGTAAAATGGGAATTGTTACAGAGTCTACTGATTATTATTAAATGGGTCAATCTATATCAAGCATGTATTTAGCTGGGTTTATAGCACATAGTAGATATCCAATAAATATTTGGTGTCTTTATTATGGTGGATGTTGGTTGTTTTTACTTCTTGCCTCTGTGGCCTTTTATTTTATTAATAGCACTGAATTTTCCTTTGGGGTGCTCCCTCTCCCTTACCCCATGTGGTCATGGTGAGACTGGTTGTGTAAGTGAACTTTCCTCAACAGCGAAGGGAGTGAGCAGGTGCAAGGTAAACCAGTAAATTGTCTCCCTGGCATTTGACACAGAGCCAAGAGACTCAAGGGCTGAAAGTGGTTGATGTCTTAAGTGGTTTCTGCTGCCTCGGTCCTAAAGCTGCCCCAGTGCCTGGGCTCTCTGAGGCCTGGTTGGCCAGCTTTTCCTTAGATTATATCTATATCTATATCTATAGATATAGATCTATCTATACACACACACATATACATACACACATATATATGGTTTATATTAATTGCTTGTGAATAAACACTTCTATTTGGTAAATTTCATCGTCATTATCTTTACATGTCTTAAGAGCTTCTAAAATTACAAATGTGAAACACAGTTCAAGGAAAAAAATAAAGAAAAGCACCATAGGGCCGGCCCGTGGCTCACTCAGGAGAGTGTGGTGCTGATAACACCAAGGCCCCGGGTTCGGATCCTATGTAGGGATGGCCGGTTAGCTCACTGGGTGAGCGTGGTGCTGACAACACCAAGTCAAGGGTTAAGATCCCCTTACTGGTCATCTTTAAAAAAAAAAAAAAAAGAAAGAAAGAAAAATGAAAAAGAAAAAGAAAAGCACCATAAAAGGAAACAAACATCACCCATAATCCTTCCCTCTGGAGACATCCCCTCTTAATATTTTTATTATTGTTCTCTCGTCTTCTCCACATACGTGAGCCACCCTACTTGAGAGGCTGGGATTCTGCGGGCTAGTGCAGCAGGGATTGCAAGCACTTGGGAGCCAGATTGCTGGGGCTCACATCCCGGCTCTGCTGCTGGTTAATCTTGCGACCTTACACAAATCACATCATGTCTCTGAGCCACAGCTTTCTCACCTATAAAATGGGATTGATAAGGGGGTAACCTCATAACTTTGCGGTGAAGATAAAATATTACATAAGACTTACATACCATGAGCACTCATTAGATAGCGCCTGCCTATTACACCTGGCATTGCTGTGGTGGTGGTTCTTGTTAAAAACAATAAAGAGGGTAGAATTGGTAATAGGAGCTGATTGCTCTGATGTCTTCAGTTTGCGTGATAAGAAAATATTCTTTTCACTAAACGTCATTCTCTGGGTTTCTGAAACTCATTTTTATCAGTTTCATCGGTTAATTAAATACTTTCTGAAATCACCTATGTACAAGGAACTGAGAGCTAGGCTTTGTGAGGGGCTTTGTAGGACCTCGACATGCTCACAGCACAGTTGAGGATAAACGGCGGGCAGACAGCATGTTTTCTGGCTTGTGTGTCTTTGGGCAATGGCTCCCAGAGGAGGGAGCAGGGGCCAGGGGCCAGAGTGGTCAGTGGAGACTTTGCTGAGAGAGGAATCTCACTCCTGAAGGATGCTTAGGTTTTAGACATGTGGGGAGGGATAATGAAGACACTCCAGAGTGGAAACTACCAGAGGGAGGTGGGCCTGGTCAAGTTGGTATGTCCACTAACGGCACGTGTAACTGCGTTCCATGAGAATGTTTAGCTTCAGGCATGGATAGCTCTACATACTCTAAAAATGACACCAGGATCCAGTTTCTCTTTTCTCTTCATCCTGTCTCTTGCCTTCTGGAAGAGGTCAGTTCTCAGAAAGGGTCAGCACTCCTACTGGCAAAATGGTTGCAGAAACATAATTTCATCCTTTCTGGTTCCAGTGGCATGGGGAGAGACTCCCTGTCTCTGTCCCAACAATGCTGGCCAAGTTCTCAATGGGTCCCCATTTGATTGAACCTCGTGTCCATTCCTGAGCCAATCACTGTGGCAGGAAGGAATGAGATATGATTGGCCAAGTCCCCGGTAGTTGCCGGTTGACCTGAGTGGGGAGAGGGTGCCTCCCTGGTGCGAAACGGAAACCACAGCTGGTGGCAGTGGAGTAGGGCAGGGTTCCTCTGGATGATAGTCTTCACCAGAGGAGATTTTTGTTTTTTGGGGATTTTTTTTTGGGGGGGAGAGTCTGAGTTTATTCTTTTGAATTTAATATCTGATTTACAATGACCTGAAAATTGGAAAACCTTGGAAATTTTGTACCTTGGAAATACTTAGTTTAAGTCTCTGTACCCTTTTACATTAAAAAAAAATGTGCAATTGAGAATGGTTGTCTTGGTCAAAATGACTAATACTGGATTTACTTCATGGCAAACCATAGCCCCCTTAGTCTCCTAATAGTACCTTGTTTTTTATAATACAAAGGACAGGATATGACTGAACAGGCCATAATTGCTGCTTTAACGTTTTTTAAGACTACAGCTAACTTATTTTCTCTGATTCTGTTGGTTCTTTGAGTCATTTTGGAATTGGCTCTCTGTGTTTTGGTAGCACTTGGTTTCCTAAAAGTTGAGGAAGTAAAGTCAGGCTTTTCAGAAGGCAAACTCTAATGAAGAGGATTGGGCTGCATTTTTAAAACTATTTTTATGCCAGTGAGCATTTTCCTTATTTCCTCCTCCTTGGAAAAGGCTTTATCCAGTTCCTTTTGTGTGGGATACTCTGACATCAACCCTATGCAAGATGGCTTGGGGTTTCTCTCCCACCCTCTCCAGGCCTCTGGCTAAAGAAGTGATGATAATGATGACAAGTGGTCACTACGGCTGAAGCAGAATCTGTCATCTATGTCTTCGTTTGTCTGGACTGCTGCAACAAAATACCAGAGACGGGGTAGCTCATAAGCAGAAATTTATTTCTCACAGTTTTGGAGGCTGGGAAGTCCCAGATCAAGGTGCTGGCTGGTTCCATGTCTGGTGAGGGCCTTTTCCTCACAGATGGTCCTCTTCTCACTGCTCACATGGCAGAAGGGGCCAGGGATCTCTCTGGGGTTTCTTTTATAAGGACACTAATCTCATTGATGAGGGCTTCATATCATGACACATGACATAATCACCTCCAAAGGCCCCACCTCCCAATACCATTGCACTAGGAAATAAATTTCAACAAATGAATTTTGGAGGGACGCAACATTCAGTCTATGACAATCTATTAAGCACTTGTGTTGAGTTTTACATATTATTTAATTTAGCCCTGACAACAGCCTTGTTAGTTTCACCATGTTGTCACAGTTTTACAAATGAGGCAATGAGTCTTGGAGAGGCTAAACAATTTTCCCAAGGTGACACAGCTATGAAGAGACGTAGCCAAGATACAAACCTGGGTCAGCCTTCCAAATACACCTGTCAACCTGAGCCTGTGCATTTGCAGTTTCACTCACCAAAACCACATCTAGTATTCATCATGTGATTTTGAGCTAAATATCTTGACACATAGGATTTGTGTTGGGGCCATAAAACATGTTAGCCCAGAGTCGGTCACTTCATATTCTATCAATGCTCGCTGGACTCGTGTGTATCCTGCCCAGTTCCCGTCTGAAGTTACCTTTTGCTACCACAGGGTGCCGCTGTTGGAGATGGGTCCTGCATGGTCTAAGGTTCCTCCAGGGTTCTGAGATGCTCTTGCTAGTCCACATCCTGGTTCCAGCTGCAGTGGTGTCCCTGAGAGATTTGGCATTAGCTACATGCCGAGCTAAACCTGCTTTCTTCTGGGAGCAGGCCTTAGACAAGCCGTAGTCCCAATTCCTCAACCTCACTCATGGAATTCCCTTTTTGGGTACATGGGTCTACTATTCTAGTCAGAGTCAGACAGTATTTTATCTGCCTTTCTGCATTTGGTATGGATAGCTACAGCACAATTTTATGATAACTGGTGTGCTAAGGTACAAAAAGGAAACATACAAACTCACTAAATGCATCAATTAGTTGATAAATTATCACTTACATGTAATAATCTCTTAGGGAAGCTGTAGACATAATAGTGAAGAGTATGGACCTTGTATTCCTGCCACTAGGTTCAAATCTTGTCTCCACCACCCATAGCATACATGATTTGGGGCAAACATTTCTAAACCCCAGATTTCCTCATTTGTAAATATTAACCTTTTAATGCATTAGTTGTAGTTTAAGATAATTTACATGAGGTGTTGGTAAGTTCTCAATAAATGGTGACTATTATTAATTAGTTCCTCTGTGCTCCAGGCTGGAATTTTATACAGTTAGTTCTACTATAATGCTTATTGTATAAATTCGAATTTGTTCCAACGTGATCAGTATATTAGAAAACAATTTGAGCATCACACAAATTTCACATTTGGGTATGCTCAGCTTTGTCTGGGAGAAACACTAGGTGAATGCAGAAAACTGTGCCCAGCTGAACGACGCATAGGAATGCACAACACATGCACGTGCTCACACCTCACACATCCCCCAGCTACCTTCACTCGCCCCATGTTTTGTGAGCCACACCACCCATAGCAGGTGTTCCACCTTTCCCTCTGATTTTAGAAACCCTCCACCAATTCACAACTCACACGTTGAAACCCTTCCGCCACCCACTTCCACAAACTTCGGATCTTTTTCAAGGTAAAGTGCCATATTTATTGTAGTATTAATTTCTCAACCATTTAATGTGTGTGAAAATGTACTGCCATTTTTATGAGGTTCCTCTCATTTTATTTTATTGTATCACTGATGAAAATTTTGAGTGTGTGCCCCAAGGCCACAAGTCCTGTGATTTTTATTATACGATTTTGCAAAGTGCGGTGATTTTTAGGAACACCTATCTATGTTAGAACTAGTAGTTCTTGCCATTCATCTGTGAAACTCTGCACCTGCTCTCAGAGGGGGCTTGCAGTGAAGTGGTCAGACTTGTGCCCCTTGAGGTTTGATTTGGATCACGGACATCCAATGCAAAGAGCCAGTGGTCTAACTGCAGAATGGGTACGCTTTGCTGAGCATGGCCAGGGCGCTTGTGCACTGGATCCTTCCTTGGTTTCTCAGAGCAACTGAACGGAAGCCATGGTTGGCAAGTCTAGTACGTACACCTTTTTCATAGGAAATCACTGTAGGTAAAGCTTGCCAGTACTTTTGCTTCTCTCTTTTCATCTTTCTTTCATCTCTTGTGTGCTAGAATTCCTGAAGATGGGCATTTGATACCATCTTCCTGCGTGAATTGGCAGCTTCTTCTGGTAGTAATGATGCCTCAAATTGTTACAGTGCTTTAAGATTTTTTTCAATGTACTTTTACAGTTAATTAGTCTCCTTTATTATTTGCAGTATCTGGGAAGGCTGGTAAGATTGTCTGCTTTTTGTTATGGCACATCTAGTGTGGGGATATCACATAAATATGTATGGCCATGGCTGACATTACCAGTAATCCTAAATTTCTTTTCTTGCTGAACCCGAATTCTTTTTGAGACAATACACCACCTAGCTCCTTCTAGTGGATTGACAATAGGAAATCATGCTCATTTGACTTCTAAGATCTAGGCTTTTGAGCTCTTTAGTGTAGAATATATCTCTGGCCTCTGTCACAGAAGGCATGTGACAAATGTTTTACCGAGGTAGATTGAGTGACTGAGGAAACAGGCAAGGTCAGTTAGGTAATGTCCTCCTGGTGACGATGTCTATACTTTACAATATGCGTTAGGCAGTGAGATAAGTATGTGCCACATCCTCCGGCATCTGGTTCCCTCATCAGGAGGTCATACCTCAGGGTTAGTGAGCCAACATTCTGATCAGAAAGTCCTCTGGCTCTCTTTAGTTCCTCTGTCCATACCACAGGCTCTGAGGATTTGCATAAAGAGTGGCAGGGATGAGTTTTCCTTTGTGAAGTGAGTGGCTTGTCCATTAGCGTGATGAGAGTTATAAACGGACTGAACTACAGCAGGACAACTCCCCGTCCTGGACTTGAACCTGTAGCCTGTTCTCTTGGGACTGGACCTTGAACGAGACTGTGCTCACTCACCGGTGTGTAGCTTTCTGTTTGTCCGATGCTGATTGTATGGGTAACACAAACGTGACTCTGGACTGACACATCTGCTTTGAGTCAACCTTTCATACAAGCTGTGGTCAGTGCACCTGAGAAGTCACAAAGCTAGGATTTCATCAGCTTTATAGCTCAGGCTGTGTGAACTGTTTTGCTCGTCCTTGTTAATTATTGCTGATTTAAGAAAAGTCTCCCAGTGGGATGGATTTAGACTGAAGCTTGTTTTTAATAGAAGGCTGTGGGGTGGGTTAACCCTTATTCACATTTAACCAATGGTACTTGGTTGGTCACCAAAAATAACTAATACCTACGCATAATAAGCTTAGGGCAGTTCATACCTCCAAGGTCCCACAGAAAATTAGGTCAGATCTACAACTACCACCTACATCACTGGTGTTTCCCTGGAGCTGTATGATTGTTCCCAGAAGCCGCAGCCTGTGATTATGCAGGTGGCTCACTGCACAAGGCTTTCACCTCTAAGGGACACCGTGTATACCACGAATGGGGTACACCTATTGTGTCCATTTTCTGGCAGATATTAAAAGAGTCCTATGTTCTTAAAAAGGTGGTATATTGGGCTGACCCCGTGGCGCACTCGGGAGAGTGCAGCACTGGGTGCTCAGCGGCGCTCCCGCCGCGGGTTCGGATCCTATATAGGAATGGCTGGTGCACTCACTGGCTGAGCGTGATGCGGGCGACACCAAACCAAAGGTTGCGATCCCCTTACCGGTCACAAAAAGGACAAAAAAAAAAAAAAGGGGGTATATTGTGACAACTTTCCAACAAGTGAAAGAAAAAGGGTCTTGAGGGAAGGAGTACCCTATAATTTTCACTAGTGGAGGACTAGGGGGTTAAATTCCTTTAGAAATTCATTTAATAGTTTCCTCAGGTGAGGTAGGGGGAGGCTCATGTGTCCAGGAGTTGGTTGGCACCTAATGGGAGCTCTGTAATTTGTTGAATGCATGAGCAATTAAAAGAGGTAGAAGTGCTGTGTTCCTAAACACAACTGAAAGGCTGCTCTTTACAAGCAGAGGAATAAGATACAGGAGTATAAAGCTCCCGAGAGCTGGGGTACCAGGCTGTACAGTTGGGAAAAGAGGTGATAAATGAGGAGGAGAAAACAGGAAGTGCCTTGATACGCGTATGCTTGACCTCCCAGGCTTCCTCACGGAAGGGAGCATCCCTTCCACAAAGCCGCATTTAAACCCTTCTCCATGTTTCCATCCCAGTATTTCTCATGTTCTGAAATGGCTGTGTTCATTTGCGCCCTCACTAGAATGAGAGCAGGGTTTTTTTAACGGATTTGTTCAGTGTTATGTCCATAGTACCTAGAATGGTACTCAGATAAATTTGTGGAATAAAAGAATGTATGTTGGAGGTCAGTCACACGTGTGCATTTGTAGAACCAGATATAAAGGAAACTTCAGAATAGACCATCTAAGCTCCAGTTTTACCGATGGTGTACTGGGGGTTCAGCTGGAGGTGGCTGAGCGTCAGTTGTGCTCTTCATTTGTAATTTCTGAGCTAGACTCATTGAATGCAACTACTAGTGCTCAATTTCTATACATGGTACGTGCGTGGTAGCCCAAGACCCAGCGTTGCCCTCACAAACTCTTGTCATGTCCCTACTAGGAAGATCTAAGAACAGGGGCAGCAAGAGATAAATTTAACCAGAACCATTTGGCAGATACAAGGAATGAAGCCATAAAAGATGAACTCTATGTCAAGCATTTAGTGCCAACACAGCTTCCCTGCTGTGGGTCTTGGTACTATGTTAGCTTCCTGCCAGGGTGGTATCTTCAAAGAGCAAGTGGCAGAGTTAAAACCTGTGGAAGGCTTTTGTGCATGAATGTCTTAAACTTGAAAGCTGCATTTCACTGAGAATAGGGAAGAAAGGTGGTATCAGTTGGCTGGGAGCTTGAGAGTTATCTGCAGGGGCATTAGAGTGTACAGGGACAGCTGGCAAGCAGTGTGGGAGAACCCCTGCTACAAATGGCCCATGGGCATCCAGAGGAAAGTTCTTGAATTCCAATTCCACCTGCTCTCTCTCTCTCTGCCTCCTCCTATTTGGCACTCACCACGCTTTGAGTGGTCGGCTTCCTGACTGAGTGGATGTCCAGCTTCTCAGCAAGATGAGACAGCACATAGGGAAGCAGGGCAGACTATAAGAGCTCCTACCCTACACCCTGGTGCATAGGTTAACATCTGCATTCTGTAAGGGCCTAGTAAATACTCATGGACCCCAGATGACAGCTATGATGCCTGGAGACAGAATCCTACCAATACTCATTGGTTTCTATAGAGGTATCCAGTGGGCCTGTTAGGGGAACCATAAAAACTTTTGGATATAAGGGGACACTGTAGAATTATACTCTTCCTTTTGTTAGCATTGAGGTCATCAGGTCACATGTGGTTTTCTCCAACCTCTAGTAACTAACACCTTTGAAAAAAGAAATACATTGAAGTTTGTAACATTAGTTCTTTACGAACCCATGGTGATTCTTACTGGTCACTGCTTTCCTTTCTAAGTGCGCACAAACCCCTTAGGGAATATATGTTTTAGAACCAGCTTGCTAGTCCCAGTGTCCCAGCATGTCCCATTTTGAAAAGGAGTCAGGAATTGTTGGTCTTCTTTCTTCTGACAAATCTTCTACTGAACTCAGATTTATGTACCTGTGGCTATGTGTGCAAATTACCCCCAAACTCCAGGATTCACTTGATCTGAGCCTGAAGGTTGATTAAATTATGAGAAAATAATTTGAGAATTTATATAAAGCACTGTACAAATCTCTGAGTCATCATGATGGAATTGTAGATTCTGGTTTTTCTTTCATGTCAGGCCCTTCAATCTTGGTCTTTCTTGCCAGCTTCTTTACCTCCTGTCCTGAATCTCTGCCACTGGAGTGCCGCAGGACTTGTCCTGGGCTCTCTGCACGGTCCCCCAGGTGAGCTCATCCAGTCCTGTGTCTATATGTACTGTCTACATGCCAGCGACTTCCAAATTAGTATCTTCAGTTATGCCCTCCCTTGAGACTCTCATTTCATTCATGGACCTGTTCAGCCTGACTACTTGTATATACATACGTGTCTCAGACTTAGTATGTCCTGAACAGTATCCCTGTCTTGCTGGCCCCCATCACCACCACTTGTTTCTCCCCAACTCTTCTCTGTCTCAGTAAATGGTACCACTGTCCACCCAATTGCCCAACCTCGGGGTCACCCTCTATTCCTTTCTTTCACCCTCCCCCTGCCAGTTTTTAACCATCTATAGTCTACAATATAGCCCACCTCTTCTTATTTCTGCATTGTTACCTTCATGGTCTAAGCCATCATCAACTCTTGCAGGTCTATTTTGATACCCCCATGCCCACCCCAAACTGGCCTTCACACTTCTTGTCTTCTTCAGTTTATCTTCTGCTCATGGGAGTCAGATGCTGTACTCTCCTGCTTAAAGCTCTCCATGGTTTCCCATTGTTATACCTTGCCTGTATGATCGTGCCCCCCATCCCTCTCTGCTCATCTTCTGCCACTTTTCTACTTGCATAACTACCCTCTAGCTATATGATCTTATTTCTGAAACTAAACATGCCAGGCTCCTGTTCATGACAGTTTTTTTATTTGCTGTTCCATCTACCTGGAATGCTTCTCTCCTAGGTCTGTGCATGACTGGCTTTCTTTCCCCATCCATGCCTCTGCTCAAGGATCATGCAATGTTTCTGGTCTGATCAGTGTCATCACCTGTAAGTCCCAGGAGGGAGAAACTTGCCTGTCTTGTTCACCATTATATCCCAGTTCCTGGCACATAGTTTGTGTTCAATATATTTGCTAAATGCATTAATAAAGAGATCCGAGCTAAATTTAGGTGATTGGTTATTCTTTTCTCTCTTCAACTGTCCTTTTGAAAAAAACAATGGCTTTGTCTTTTATGGTTTGAAGTTGTGTTGACAAAATAAAAATAAAACATAATAGAGCTGGGTAATTTTCTTTTCCTTGGAGAATGTTGGATTATCCTTCGAGAACTTGGAGCTGTCCCTTTTTCATTTTGCTCTGGAACAAGCTTAAAGCATTCCTTCCATTGTTCTTAGCACTTCTCCCCAAGACTCAGATTTCTGGGGGCATAATTTTCTTCTGTATTTATGCTGGTTTCTGGGCTTCCTCTTTCCTCTGTTGACTATGATCTTTAACAATCTGAGTTCATCAGATAATTCAGGTGTTTTAAAAAGCAAACAATGCAAGGCAGTGTATGATTAAGTCCCTATTTTTTTGGACCCAACATTGAATTATCTTAGAATGGTCGCAATTGTGACAATACCTTAAAAAGTAGGCATTACTATCAAGTTAGATTCTTGCAGCTGAGCTAGCTGTCACATTGAATATAATTGTCATTATTTGATTGGCATAACCATAATGCATAATGTGGTTATGTGAGATACAAAAGTATTAAAGCAAAGACTAATAAAAATATTGCCATATTGATATTTTAGTAGTTGTCATATTAATGACATATTACCACAGTGCCTGGCACATATTAGGGTCCAAGAGGATGTTGGCATATTGACATATGAATTTCAGACATTATTAATGTTTTAAGAAATTAAACATTTCATGTATAGTTAAAGGCCCCCTCCCTGTTCCTTGCCCCTCCTTTCTTCCCAGGAAATAATGGATGTCCTTAAGATGATGCAGACTCCGGAATATATTTTATTCTAAATATATTCTGTGTGTAATATGTAATGCAGAAATAGAATTATTTAAGTACATCATGTCATACATATCCTTCTGTAATTTTTAGCTTTTTTCACTTAATAAGATATTTTGAAATGTGTCTGTGTTCATAGATGTGGCTTCAATACATTCACTATAATATTTTAATTCTACACTGAGGGATAATTTAGGTTGTTCCTTTTTTCCTTTTTTTTTTTTTTTTTTTTTTTTGCTATAATGGATGGGACAGGAGACAAGGATAAAGCAGAGAATATTTTTGATCATGTGCCAGAATTTCTCCAGGGCATATACCTAATGTAGAAGAGCTGGTCATAGGCGATCTTCATCTTTGAATTTAGTAGGTATATATTGTTTATGTTTCCAAGTTCTTTTTCAAAATGATTATCCTATGTAATATGTAGTGTTTCCATTTTCCAACATTCTTTTCTATAATTGGTGTTTTCAGATTTTGAAATATTTGAAGAACAAGAAATGGTATGATGCAGTTTTAATTTGCATTTTGTTATTAATGAGATTGAAAGCAAATTTTCACATTTACTGGTCATTCCGGTATTTTCTTCCATGAAATGCCTGTTCATTTCCATTGTTTATTTTTCTCTAAGGTTAGTTGTCACATTTCATCACTTAAATCAACTCTTTGTATATCCTGGATAGTCAATCTTTGGTGTCAAATAAGCTGCAAATATCTTCTGCTAGATTGTAGATTTCATTATGTTTATAAAATCTTGATCCTGAAGTTATACATTTTAATATACTTCACTTCATCATATTTCCTTTATGGCTTATATTTTTGTATTATATTTACAAATCTCTTCCTACTCCAATTAAATAAAGATCTTATTTTATCTTTCCTTTTATGGATAACCAATCATTCCAGCACTAATTAATGAATGGTTGATCTTTTCCACAGTATTTGAAATCCTTCTTCTGAGTTTATTTCCAAGTAACCGCATATATATGTGTGTATATATATATATATATGCTTTCATATATATATGTATGGTTCTGTTCCTAGTTTCTGTACTGTCCACTAACTATGGCTGTTTCAATAACATTAGGTTTCTAGTAAGTCTTGATGTCTTAAAAATGTAAATACTCTTTATGTCTCTTTTCAAAATTGTCTTGACTTTTTTTCTGCCAAACAAATTTTAGGATCAGCTTGTCAAGTTCTGGAGAAGAGCCCTGTTGAGATTTTATTTGAACTTGTGAGATATTTATTTGTGATTCTGAGTATTCCTTTCTATAAATATGGCAGCACTTTCCATTTATTGTATAATTTTATGTCCTTCAATAATTTTCTTATAATTTTCTCCCTAAAGGTTTTGCATATATATTATTAAATTTATTTCTTGGTTTTCTTTTGTAATATAACCCATCTTTTAAAAAAATAACATTTTATGATTGCTTGAGCATGTGAACATTACAAAACTTAGGATACTTTTCTTGTAATTCAGTAAACCTGCTGAACTCTCTTATTAGTGCTAATGGTTGATCTGTAGATCCCCTGATTATTTATATAAATAAGACAGTTTCTTTCTAAGTATTAAATGTTTAATTTCCTATTTTATTATATATGACAAGAATTGTATTAAATTTGTGTTAAATTACAGTAGTAGAAGAGGAACTCTATTTTTCTTCTACTCTAAGGGGATTACTTTTAATACTTCTTCAGTAGGTATTATGTCAGGTTTTTTCCTTATATATTATCCTTTTCAGGTAAGAAATCCCTTTTCTATGTAAGGATGTTTTTATCCTGTATGTGTATTAAATTTTATCAAATCCATTTTCCCTGAACTTGGTGCAATGATCATATAATTTTTTTTACTTTAATCTATAAATGTGAAGGTTGATAAATTTTCCAATGTTAATCAAATCTTGCATTCCTTAGATAAGCCAAATATTGCTATAATATAATTTTGTTGGATTTGGTTTGATAATAGTTTATTTAGGTTTTTTTAAAAATATGTTCATAAGTGAGAATGATCTGCAGTTTTATTTTTTATACTGTCCATGTCTTGTTTTGGCTAAATGTTACATTAGCCTCATAAAGTTAGTGGGAAGCTAAATAGTAAACTCATATTTTCTGGGAAAGTTTGCATAAGATAGAGGTTGACCTCAGTTTCTTGAGGTTTTGGTAAAACTTGCTTATAAAACTATCTGAGCCTCATAGGTTTTTGCTGGTTCTTTATGTGTAGATTTTTAGCTACTAATTTACTATGTTGAACAGATTTAGTTCTATTCAAGTTTTTAATTTCTTCAGGAATCCATTTTGTGAAGATGCATTTTCCTAGAAAATGGATTATTTAGTCAAAGTTTCCAAATGTATTGACATAAGTTTATACATAGGTTATTACAAATTTAAAATCTCTACTATATCTATAGTTGTGTTCTAATTCTGAATTTTTAATGTTACTTATTTGTATTTTCTTTTTAAAATTGATATTGTCAGAGTTGCATATTTTAGGTAGCTTCTGGTTTGTTGGTCATTTGTTTTTACTTCATTAAGCTCTGTCTTAATGTCTTGTCTGGTTAAGTAAAGTCTTCATTTGACTTTACTACTATCTTCCTTCTGCTGTCTGTGCCTTACTTTGCAGTTCTGTGTCCAGCATTAAACTGGATGCATGGCTCCTTAATACTCACCCTTCTTTGTTTCTTCATTTCTTATAAGTCCTAGTTCAAAATCTTGGCTATTGTAAATAGTGCTGCAATAAACATGGGAGTACAGGTATCCCTTTGACATGATGATTTCCGTTCCTCTGGGTATATTCCCAGCAGTGGAATAGCTGGGTCATATGGTAGAACTATCTGTAATTGTTTGAGGGACCTCGATAAGATTTTCCATAAAGCTTGCACCATTTTGCAGTCCCACCAACAGTGCATGAGAGTTCCTTTTTCTTTGCAACCTCATCAGCATTTATCATTCTCAGTCTTTTTTTTTTTTCCTTTTTGTCTTTTTTCATGACCGGTAACGGGATCGCAACCCTCAGTGTCGTGCCCATACCAGGACCGGCAACGGGATCGCAACCCTCAGTGTCGCGCCCGCACTGTGCTCCACCAGTGAGCAGACTGGTCTCTATATGGGATCTGAACCCTCAACGGGAGCGCCACCGTGCTCCCAAGCGCCGCGCTCTACCGAGTGCGCCCCTCAGTCTTTTGATGTTAGCCATCCTAATTGGAGTGAGAGCATATCTCAAGGTGGTTTTGATTTGCATTCCCTGAATGCTGAGTAATGTTGAGCATTTTTTCATGTGTCTGTTGGCCAGCCCAAATGTCCTTTATCAGATGAGTGGGTAAGGAAAATGTGGTACATCTACACAATGGAATACTACTCTACTATAAAAAGAATGAAATACTACCATTGGCAGCAATACGGATGGACTTAGAGAAAATTATATTAAGTGAAAAACAAGTCAGGCACAGAAAGAGAAATACCACATGTTCTCATTTATTTGTGGGAGCTATAAATAAATAAATAAACAAACAAACAAGTAAACAGTGGAGTTTGGAGTGGAAGAAGACACAGCAATCACAATTCCTTGAACTTGTTAAGACAAGTGAACAGATATGATGTTGATGTGGGGGAGGGGGATAAGAAGGGGGGAAGAAGAACTGTTAAAGGGACACAAAAATCAACTACATTGTATATTGATAAGTTAAAATTAAAAATAAAATAAAATAAAGTCCTAGTTTATATATATCCCACATGGATATATATAATTTCTAAATATTTCCTCATTTCTATCATTATGATTTTTTTTTCTGTAACCACAAAGTATTTGAAAGTTTTAATTTTTAAATTTGACAAGACATAAATGTATTTTTTAATCTATATTTCTATAGATATCAGTACTTTGCTGTTTGTTGGAATTTGCTTTATTATCTATTTATCTTTCCATCTATATTAAAATTACCTGTGTGCTTGAAAATCTTGGGGGCAGATGCTGTATATGTATGTAGTTGGCCCTCCATATCTGTGGGTTCCACATACGTGGATTCAACCAAATGTGCATTGAAAATATCTGGGGGAAAAAAAACAATAAAATATGATATTAATTCAAACAATTTATGGAAAGATCCATATTACCTTTCAATTCTATTTTTCCACAAACTTTTTGAAGTACCCTCATGTAAGAATGCAATAAAATTTTTTAAAAATGCAGTCTAACGGGCCGGCCCGGTGGTGCACCGCTACAGTGCGCCGCTTGGGAAGTGCAGCAGCGCTCCCGCCGAGGGTTCGGATCCCACATACAGACTGGCCGCTCACTGGCTGAGCGAGGTGCGGGAGCAACACCGAGGGTTGCGATCCCGTTGCCGGTCCCGGTCCGGTAAGGGCGTGGACACTGAGGGTTGCGATCCATTGCCGGTCACGAAAAAAGACAAAAAAAAAAAAAAAATGCAGTCTAACAATTATTTACATAACCTTTACGTTGTATTAGGTATTATAAGTGATCTAGAGGTTATTTAAAGTATATGGGAGGATGTGCATAGGTTATATGCAAATACTATGTCATTTTATATAAGGGAATTGAGCATCTACAGATTTTGGTATCCATGGGGGAACCAATCTTCCATGGATACCAAGGGACTACTGTACTTGTACTCCATTGGAACAAATCTTTTAGCAATGACGCACAAAACTTCTATATATTTACTAAGTATTGAAAGAGGTATGCTAAAATTCTCAGCCATTGAAAGAGGTATGCTAAAATTCATACTATGATTATGGGTTTATCAATTTCTTATTGTAATTATCAATATTTGCTTTAAATGTTCTCATGTTTACTATTAAGTGCATGTATGTGCAGATTTATTAAAAGTTGCCATTCGATTGTTCTTTTTATCGTTATAGTGTGGCCCTTATAATATATCCTGACTAGTAGTCAATTTTTTCAGATATTAATAAAAGTGCACCAAAATTATTAGGTCAATATTTGCCTGATATTTAACTTTACGTTATTTTACTTTGAAATTTTATTTGTCCATATATATAAAATGTTTGTTTTGTGAACAGTGTATTACTAACTTTGTGTTTTTTAAAGAGCCTCTGTCTTTTAATGAGCATTTTAATCCATTTACGTTTACTTCAATTGCTGTTGTAGTTGAATTAACATGCTTCCTATTCATTCATTCATTTTTTTTTCCTTTTTGTCTTTTTTACTGACCGGTAACGGGATCGCAACCCTCGGTGTCGCGCCCGTACCGGGGACCGGCAACGGGATCGCAACCCTCAGTGTTGCTCCCGCACCGTGCTCAGCCAGTGAGTGGGAACCGGTCTCCACATGGGATCCGAACCCTCGGTGGGAGTGCCGCCGCGCTCCCAAGCGGTGCACTCTCCAGTGCACCACTGGGCTGGCCCCGGGGACCGGCAACGGGATCGCAACCCTCAGTGTTGCTCCCGCACCGTGCTCAGCCAGTGAGTGGGAACCGGTCTCCACATGGGATCCGAACCCTCGGCGGGAGCACCGCCGCACTCCCAAGCAGCACACTCTCCAGTGCACCACCGGGCCGGCCCTATTCATTCATTTTTATTATTGAGGTATAATTTACGTAGAGTAAAATGCATAAATCTGAAGTGTATAGTTTGATGAATTTTAACAAATATATACACCCTTGTAAACTACACTACGATCAATATTTAGAGTATTTCTATAACCTCAGTAAGTTTTCTCATGCTCTTGTGTAGTCAATCCTTTCCCCATCCAGAGGCAACCACTGTTCTAATTTCTACTACAGGATTAGTTTTACCTGTTCTCGAGCTTCATATAAATGAAATCCTGTAGTATGTACTCTTTTGTGTCTGCTTCTTTTGCAAAAAGTAGTATTTTTGGAATCTTATTCACATTGTTACATCAATGAGAGTTAGATCCTTTTCATTGTATAAATATACCAGTTTGTTTATCCCTTGTGTTGTTGACAGATACTAGAATTGCTTCCTGTTTTTGACTCTTCAGAATGAGCCTCTATGAAAACTTGTGTATAAGACTTTTTGTGGACACATATTTTCATTTCTCTCAGGTAACTATCTTGGATCAGAATTTCTGGAAGTGGATGCTCACCTTTATAAGAAACTAGAAACTGTTTTCCAAAGTCATTGCATTATTTTACATTGCCATTAGTAGTTCCAGTTGCTCCACATTGTTGTCAACAGTGGGTATTATCAATTGTCAAGTTTTAAAATTTCAGCCATGCTGGAATAGGTAGTGGTATCTCTTTGTGGTTTTAATTTAAATTTCTTTAGTGATGAAGGATATTGATTTATGTCCTAATTGGCCTTTTGTTTATCTACTTTTGTGAATCACATGTTTAAATTTTTACCCATTTTTACTAGATTGTTAATCTTACTATTATTGAGTTTTATGTGTTTTTTATGTGTTCTGGATACGAATACTTTGATAGATACATGTATTAGGAATATTTCTGCCAGTAGGTAGCCTGTCTTTTAATTTTCTTACTGATAACTTTTGAAGAAAACATGTTTTAACTTTTAGAAACTCTATTTTATCAGTTTTTTCCAAAATTCATATTTCTTTTCTCCTATCAAGGAATCTTTACTGACCCCAAACTTGCAAAAATTGGATCCTAAATTAAAATTTATAGTTTTAGCTTTTATGTTTAGGTCTGTGAGACACTTTGTATTAATTTTTGTTTAAGTATGATTTAGGAATTCATGCTCATTTTTTACAATAAGGATATCCAGTCATTCTAGCACCATTTGTTGAAAAGACCATTCTTTACTCATTCATCCCCTTGCCCCCCCCCCTTTTTTTTTTTGGTCTTTTTTGTGACCGGTAAGGGGATCGCAACCCTTGGTGTGGTGTTGCCCGCAGTGCGCTCAGCCAGTTAGCGCACCGGCCAGTCCTATATAGGATCCGAACCCGCGTCGGGAGTGTTGCTGCACTCCCAGCGCTGCACCCTCCCGAGTGCACCACAGGCTCGGCCCACCTTGCCTCTTTTGTTGTAAATTGATTGACCATACATATGTTTATCTGTTTCTGTTCCATTTCCATGTGTCTATACTTTTGCCATTATGACAGTCTTCATTACTCTGACTTACCAGCAAATCTTGAAATTGGGCACTGTAAGTCCTTCAACTTTGTTCTTCTTTAAATTTTAGAATCAGCCTATCAATTTTTACAAAAAAGCCTACTGGGATTTAGATTAGGATTACATCAAATCAATTCATCAATGTGGGGGAGAAATGACATCTTAAAAGATGATTGAGACTTTCAATCTATGAACACAGTATATCTCTCCACTTTGGTCTTTTTAGAATTCTAGGAAGCTATATTTTCTAGTTTTCAGTATTCAACTTTTGCTCACCTTTTGTTAAATTTACTCATAAATGTTTTATAATTTGTAAATAGATATTTTTCTTTTTTTTTAAAAAAAGAAACTTTTTATTTAGAATAGTTTCAGATTTACAGAAAAGTTGAAAGGCTAGTACAGAGATGTCCTATACACGCTTTACCCAGTTTTCCATTTATTAACATCTTATATTATCATGGTACATTTGTCACAACTAAGAAACTAGCATGGGTACATTACTATTAACTAAACTCCAGACTTTATTTAGCGGTCACCAGTTTTCCCACTAATGTCCTTTTCAGTTCTAGGATCCCGTCCAGGATACCACATTACATTTAGTCATCATGTCTTTCTAGTCTCCTCTGCTCTACTGCAGTTTCTCAGAATTTCCTTGTTTTTATGATCTTGACAATTTTGAGGAGTGCTTGTCAGGTATTTTATAGAATACCCTTCATTTGGGATTTATTTGATCTTTTTCTTATGACTGGATTTGGGTTTAGGGGAGAAAAACCACTGAGGTAAAGTGTCATTCTCGTTACATTCACCACTCCCTTTTTGATTTCTGTCAGCTTTTGACCTGGGAGGAGTTTGGGCTGTAGTTTAAAATATTTTTGTTTTCTCTTTGAATTCAATTCCAGCCAGACCCTTGAATCCTATTTTCTTGCCCTTCCTGTATGGATAGTTTCTTGGAAAAATTTGAGGGTGTGGAAGAGGGGTGGGAATTGTTGGGATAAATGGCTTGTTTTTGCATTTGGATTCAGTCCTGTCCGACAATGTTTTCATCTAAAGCTTGGCTGATTTCTTCATACCTGCACGAATTATTTCTGTCTATGGCTGAAGACCACTCCTCTGTGCATCTGTACCCAAACTGCAGCTGAGGTTCTCAGCTCATTTATAAAGGCCTCTCTTTTTCTTTCTCTGTAATTCAGTTATTCAAGGTTTCTAACTGCTCTTTACTAGCCCCTTAGAATAGCACAATTTTAATTTTTTCAGGCATTTTCTTGTTTTTAACACAAGAGTAGTGGTTCATCATATCCTTCTATATCCTAAACAGAAGTAAAAGTTATACACGTTTTGGTGTATTCCTTACCTTGTTTATTACTTATGTTTTTCCCCCTGTCCTTCCTTCTGTTGAATTTTTAAATTTCTTTTCATTACAATTTTTCTTTTATCTCTCTACTGGTTTGCAAGTTATATATTTCTTGTATATGTTTTAAAGAGTCAACAATGTATTTTCAGCACGATTGCTTAATGTAAAATCAGAACACGTGTAATGTATTACTTTTATCAACCTGCTTTAATTATTTTATTGTAATCTTATGTTTTTGTCTCACCCTTTTTATACTACAAAATTAAAGACAATAACAATTTTTATTATTATTTATACACCCAGTTCTTGCTTTAGATGTTTCCAATTTGCTTATCATTGGTTCTCTCATCCCACTCTCTCCTATGAGGTTTAGATTCCTTCTTTCTGTGATCCATTCTTTGATAGGTCATTCAGCAAGGGTCTTTAAATGATAAATTCTTGCAGACTTTGTGTGCAACTATTTTTATTTTATCATTTGTTCTTACTGTTGAATGGTAATTTAGCTGAGGAGAAAATTCGAGGCTTACTATTTACTTTTGCTTGCTAATTTAACATATTATTCAATTATCTTCTCATCTATACTGTTGCTTTTCAGAAGTATGCTGCCAGTTAAAATGTCATCTGTTGGTTCATAATATAGCCTCTGCCTACTTGCTTCTAAGAGTTTCTCATTGTCTTTGTGTCCTGTAGTTTCAGTGTGAAATATTTGCATGTGGACTCATTTTTAAGTTGTTAATGTTTGCATAATATTTCAAGTGTACAACTGTAACATAATTTATTACATGGGTTCATTTCAATATACATTTAGATTGCTTTTCTTCTTTTATTATATCAAAAGTGTTCCAGTGAATGTCATGGTACAATATCCCTATAAATAAATGTCATGTTGTTTCAGTTACCAAAGCTTTATTATGTATTTTAATATTCAGGAATTTGATAACTCCCTGTGATAGCACTACTCTTAATTTTAAGAAATTTTTCCTTTCAATTTTCACTGATTATTTTTTAGACTAATTTTAGGACAATTTTGTCAACTCACAAAGCAAAGAGATAGTATTTATTTTTTAGACTAGTTTTAAAGAAAATGGATGTAATATTATATCTTCCTATCCAAGTCTATTTATGGTACATCTCTTAATTTATTTGTCTTTATTTTTTACCACAGTACAATTTTATAATTTTATTTAGGTAGATCCTGTATATATCATGTTGTTTATTTTTAGGTACTTGTGGTTTTAAAGAATTTTTTGAATCCGATATTTTCCTGATATACTTTTAATAGGATGTTGCATAAAATCTTTTGTACTTTTGTACACTTATTTTGATCCAAAGTAACTTAATTCAATTCTCTTCCTGGCTCCATTAATTTTTTGTTTTTTAAAAATATTTTATTTTCATTTTTAAAAAATTAATTTTGTGATTCTCTTAAATTTTCCAGGTAAAATAACAACCTATAAAAATAATAGTTATGGTCATCCTTTCTAATACTTTTACTCCTAATTTAATGTTATCATCCAATTTCAATGGCTATATTGTAAAGAGTGTTAACAATAGTAATATCACTATCCTGTTCTTAATTTCATTGGGAATTTTGACATTTCTTCAAAGAACACTGTACTGCTGGTTGATTTAAGATATTTAAAACACACGCATTAAAAAAAAATCCTGCTTCTTTTTAGAGTCTCTCTAAAGCTGAGAAAAAGCTCTTTTAAGTCCTCTTTTAATTGTAAAATATGTCATGCATACAAAAATTTTAAAAATGTATTTGCACAGGTTAAAGAGGAATAGTAAAATGAACACCAAATACCTATTACCCATTTAATAAAAAAGCTGGCACTTCTTTAGATTGTCCCTTCACTGTACCTCAGTCTCTCTATCCACCTAAGGTAACCAATATTCAGAATTTTGAATTTTGAATTTCCTTGCTTTTCTTTATGATTATGCCACCATTTACAATCCCTAAACAACAAATCCATTAACTTGTCTGAATTTGAACTTAATGTAAATGGATTATCTTGTTTGCATTCTTTTGTAACTTGCTTTTTATTGTTATAAGATTCATTTATGTAAATATATCAGGCTCTAGTTTATTCGTTTTAATTGCTGTTTGGTATCCATTGTAGAAATGTGCCACAATTTATCCCTTTTACTATTGATGGACATTTGGGTTTTTTCCAGTGTTTCACTTTTATGAACAATCCTGCCATGTCATTTTTGAATATGATCCCTGGCACACATTTGTAGGAGTTTTCTGAGAGAGAGTTTCTTGCAAGAATTTCCCAACCAATTATTGGAATTTCTAGTTCTTGATGCTTGTGCATGGCCGTCTTCACTGAGTAATGCCAAAATGTTTTTCAAAGTGGCTGTACCGATACATACTCCCGTTGATGGATTGTGAGAACCTTCATTGCTCCGTGGCCCTGCCTACTTCTAGTATTGTCAGATGTTTTAAGTACTCCCAAGTCCAAAATGATATTTCAATGTGGTTTTAATTCACATTTATGCAATAACTAAGATCAATCAACTTTTAAGATTCTTATAAGTCTATTTCCACCCTATTAAATTTCTTTCTATAAATATTTTTTCTATTGAGTTATGACCTCTTATTGCTGAGTTTTAGGAATCCTTTATTTATTCTGTATACTAATCCTCTATTGGTTAAGTGTTGCAAAAGTCTTCTCCAAGTTTGTTATTTTTTCATGAAAAAGTTCTCAATTTTCAAGTTCTGAGAATTAAAATTTTTTTAATTGTTTGTACTCACTGTATCTTTTTTAAAAATGCTTTTCTTACTGCAGTAATGAAGTTATTCTCCTATATTAATTTATTGAAATATTTATAGATGGAATATTTTAAACCTTTTGTCATTAAGGATCTTGTTTGTGGTAGTTTCGTTAGAGGCTCACTTCATCAGATTGAATTTTGCATTTATTTACTAGCATAATCATGTACGATTTTAAAAATTTGTTACTATAATGAATTGCATTAACTTATTTTCTGTATTAAATCAGTGTTACATTTCTTAGCCAAACCAAAATTGCTAATGATGTTTTATTGTTTTTTAATATTTTAAAATTTGGTTTGCCAGTATTTTGTTTATGTTTTTACATTTATGCTGATGAGTAAATTTGGCCTGTCATACTGTCCCTGTCTTGTTTTCAAGGTTAGGTTGGCCTAATAAAAATAATTCTCTAGAAGAGTTTCTGTAAATTTGAAACTATCTGTTCCCACCTGTTTGGTAGGACATTCCTGTAAAGCTATCTAGGTCCAGTGTTTTCTTTTCTTAACATTTTAAGATATTGATATGATTTTTAATAAAATTGTAGGATTATTCTCACTTTCTCTTCTTTCTTGAGTCAATTTTGGTAGGTTGTGTTTTCTAGAGATTTATCCAATTTATGAAAATTTATGAATTTATTGGCATAAAGTTATCTATAGTCAACTATTAATCTCTGCAGCATTTGTTGTAATGTCTTTTGTCTCACTTCTAATGTTATTTATTTGCATATTATCTGTTTCTGTTTTTGTTTTTTATTAATTTTTTCAAGATTTTTAAAACTGTTTCAGAAAACTTTTTATTTTTTTTAAGTAATAGACTTTACTTTTACAGGAGTTTTAGGTTTACAGAGAAATTGAGCAGAAATTACAGATATTCCACCCGACCCATCTGCACCCAGTTTCTCCTATTATTAACATGTTACAATTGTTACAATTATGAGCCAATATTGATACATTATTATTAACTCAATTTTTTAGTAGGTTATTTCTTTGTGTTGTACAGTTTATTGATTTTGCCAAATGCATAATGTCCTGTATTAATTCGCCATTACAGTGTCGTACAAAATAGTTTCTTTGCCCTAAAAATCCTCTGTGCTCCATTTATTCATCTCTCCCTTTCTCTCCCCGAAACTCTGGCAGCCACTGACTTTTTTCCTTTATCTCAAACATTTATCATTTCTTTGTGTTGTGAACATTCAAAATCCTTTCTTTTAGCTAATTGAAAATATACAATAAATTGTTGTTAATTATAGCAGCTCTGTTTTTACTGATTAATATTGACAATAATTTTCTGTGTATTAGTCTTTTCAAAGAACCAACTTCTAGGTTTGTTGATCTTCACTCTTGTGTGTTTCCTGTTTTATTAATCTTTACTTTTATCTTTATTATTTCTTTCCTTCTGTTTTCTTTGTTTTTATCTTGGTATCTTCCCTGCTAAATCTGTTAGTCGAATGAATGATTAGTTCATTGATTGGGAGACTTTCTTATTTCTAATGAAACATTGATAGAATAATTCCCCCGTAATATTGCTTTAGCTGCCTCCCACATGTTTAATTATAAACGTTTTCCGATTTCCATGATTATTTCTTCTTTGACACAGTTTTTTAAAAAATTTCCAAATATATACAGTTTTTCTATTTATTTATTACATTTTAAGTGCATATTTGTCAGAGAATGTGACATGGATAGAACCAAGTTAAAAAATTTCCAAATATATACAGTTTTTCTATTTATTTATTTATTTATTTATTTATTACATTTTAAGTGCATATTTGTCAGAGAATGTGACATGGATAGAACCAAGTTTCTGAAGTTTTTGAGGCTAGCTTTATAGCATAATATGTGGCACATTTTTGTGCTTGAAAAGGATGTGTATTTTCCAATTGCTGGGCTCAATGTTCTATTTGATAATCAGGATTGCTAATTGCCTTTTTCAATTTTTAATAATTTATTGGTCTGCTTGATCTGTAAATTATTGAGAGAGGTGTGTTAAATACACTTTCTGTTGTATTGGTGGATTTACCCACTTCTTGCGGGTCTGTTGATTTTAAAAAATTTTTTTTTACAGAACATATAGTTGAACTTTTAAAATTCCAGCTCTGCTTGAACGTTTCATCTTATATTTGGAGATGTTAATCCATTTATATTCATTGTGAATGCTGGTACTTTTAAAATGATTCCTACAAGCTTATTATGTGCTTTTAGTTTCTTATTACTTCTGATTCTTTCTTTTTGCCTTCTTTGGGATTTCTTTTCCTTATTCCTTTTTTTTTTTTTGGTCTGCTACTTTGGTGGATGTATTGTTCCATGCTTATTCTTCTAGTAGTTACACTAGCAGTTTTAATCAGCATAGTTTAACAAAGTCCAAATTCACCAAATTTACTTAACATATTTTCTATCCTCCCAAATAATCCACAGACCTTAGGATGATTTTACTCCCAGATCACCCTCTTTCCATTATTATTCATTATTTTTGTTTCAGCTGCAGTTCTTTTATTGCCATAGTGCAGTATTTTTGTTTCAGCTTGTAGTTTTGCTTTGCCCCACACCATTTGATGTTATTTTTTATCACCACTTTATACAATGAATGTCTGTTTAGATTAGCCCACGTATCCACGTTGTCTTTGCTCAGTCACCCTCCTCACATCAGAATTTCATCTGAAATTTTTTTTTTCCTGCCCAACATACATCCTTCAGAATTTAAGTTTTAAAGACATCGTGAAGCTTGCTAGTTTGAGGGTAAATACTCAGTTTTCTTTTACATCTTTATTTTACCATCATCATTGAAATAGGGTTTCATTGGGCATCGATCTCCAGGTTGACGGGAACTTACCTATCTCAGCCCATGGAGATATTCCATGCCTCTGGGCACCCTTGTGGGTAAGAAGTCATTCCAAAGGCTGCTTCTTTGTAGGCAATCTGTGTTTCATTACTGCCTGCTTTTAAGATTGTTTCGTTTTCTTTGGTTTTCAACAGTTTCAATACAAGGCATCTGTGATGTATCCAAAATCAAAACATTGGTAACATTATCTCTTTGATAGGACTTCTCCCGATTTTGTCTTTTATCACCCTCAGAACTTGGGTTAGATTTGTGTTAAACTTTCTCACTCCGTCTTCCATCACTCTTAACCTCTTATGCTAATCATCCATCTCTTTATCTTTGAACTGCATTCATAAAGACTTCGTCTTGTATTTTATTAATTCCCTCTTCAACTCTGGGGCTGTGGCTCACATGTGACCACACGTTATCACTTTTAACTGTTGAGTAATGTTCTTCCATTGGGAGAAATCATAAGCCTTACCATATAATGCCCTGTTGCTCTCTAGATGAAGAAAAGGTCTTGGAAAGTCTTAGGCTTAGAGACAATGGATTTACTAAGAGATACACAGACACCTCTTGGTAATACAGTTTCGAGCTTGAGGGATCAGGTGTCACACCTCTTCACACATATCCTACTTTTCTAATAGATACCCATGTATTTCTAGCCATCTCTTTGGTAGATAATACCACGAGCCCAACTGAGTTCCTACCAGTATGTGTACCCATAATCCACCACATCAGGGGATGAAGTCGACAACAGGCTTCATGCTTTCAGCAAAGGATGCGATTTTATCATAATATTGATAACAATTCCACACTTCACCAGATTTGACCACCAGGAAAAGACAAGTCTGTCTGGCCCAGTGCACATGGTATTCTCTGTTCCTTCATCTCGTCCGTCTTTGTCACACCCTGGAGGACTTCTTCAGGCTGCTTTCCTTAGCCCATTATGCTTTCAGTGTTAAAGGGTATTAATCAGAACCTCCTCAAATAAGTGGTTTATGCTACCATGAACATTATAAACCAAGCAGATTTCCCTAAGTGATTTGCTGGTGATTTAGTGCCAGAAAAGACAGAAAGCAGCAGTAAAGTTCCACTGACCCTTGTCCTATTTTCTTCTTTTGCTGTGTTTGGTGGTGCATTTAGTCTGTAACTAAAGCAAGTGTTGAAGGCATCCACAGAGAAAAATATTCTGCAGTGGATAGAACTTTGACAGTCTTTACAGAGGACAGGTGCCCTTCTCAGGATCACCCAGCAAGTCAGGGCCAGGCTCATCCCTACCAGTAGAACCCTTGCTATGTGCTTGCTTCTTCAGGCTCAAGCCTTCACTGAATGGGTAATACTGATTTTGTTCTTGACTGGTCATGGTAGTTTCGGCTGCTGTGATTCACCTTCCTTTTCCCATCCCCCTATCTAACACTGACACAGCCACAGCCAAGCGGAGTGTCACATTCCTCTGGCTTCAGTGATTGGCTCAGGAATGGGCATATGATTTAGTCAGAAACACACTGAGACTTTTACTGGGAATTTCAGGAAGGAGGCACATTTTCTTTTCAGTGGCAGGCTAGTACAGGGATCTGAATCCTTGGCCTTGGTGTTACCAGCACCACACTCTAACCAACTGAGCTAACCAGCTGGCCTGAAGCATATTTTCTTTATTGCTGGACTAGAACCTACAAAGATGTAGATAGAAGGTGAAGTAACCATCTTGCCTCCATGAGAGTAATATCTTTGTGAGACCATAGCCAACACAGAAGGAGTGGGACAGATAAATTAAGAGACAACAGATCCTGTGGTGCTTTTGGAGCACCTGGATCCAGCCATGCCTGAAGTTGAGTCTTCATTTAAGTGAGCAATGGTTGGGAATCACAGGTGAACAGACGGACAGGAGTCTGCAGTGGGACATAGCCCAGTGGGCTGGGAAGGGAGAACCTGGATGGGCTCATGGAGTGGGGGGATGTCTGCATGTTGAAGGCAGGGAGATGGGACTGGAGAGGCAGAATCAAAAGACCAAAGAAAATAGGAAATGGTAATATGTTTTGGTGTTTTCTGAACTAGTATAGTGAATTCAATGATTTTTCAGTTTGATAAAGAATAATAATTAGGGCAGCCATTCCTTTGACAAACATCCATCCATTTATTTATTTGATAAATATTCATGGAGAATCTACTATGTTCAGGTTAGTGTGCTGGACTTGGGCAAAAAATAAAAAAGACACAATGCTCAGTTTAAGATGCCATCAAGGTAGTGGGCAGACAGAGACTCAACACCCATAAAATTGTATGAGGATTTCTACTCCATTCAAGATGATGTACACTTCTTTCTCCCTGCTCCTCTCTGCTAAGTACAACTGTAAACCCTAGGAATAACAGAAAAGGCAACCAGAGGAGAACAGTGAAAGCTGCAAAGATGAAGGTGAACTGGTCAGGAACCCCAGGACTGGAAGAACAATGTAGCAGCAGGGTGTCTTATGCCCTCCCCTACCTGAGATAAGAAGGTGACCCAGGACCAGGTTTTCTTGACCTCTAACCTAGCAACAGACAGTGGCCCAAGTAAGCTCACTGTCCCACTGAACGGAATGGGAGTCCTGCCAACAATATCAGGAGCTCCCAGAAACAGTGGCAGAAGTAATATGCCCCAAGGGAACACTATCCTTCTCTTGGCCTGAGACTCCCCTCCCCCATGGAGAGATAACAGGTGGCCAGGTGAACAGGCAAGATGGATCCCATCAGAAGTGACCAGCGTAGGTAGCCTCTTTGTCAGCATGGCCTGCAGCTCCCTTGCTCCAGCTAGGAACACCAGGTAGCCTAGGGATGTTAGCAAGAAGGATCTTGCTTCAATGTGTGGCCCAGCCTGGGGAGCACTCTTCATCCCTGTGGACCAGAGAATCCCCTTCCCACCTAGAAGCATCAGGCAGCTCAGCCTGGGGAAATTCCCCCCACCCTTCCATGTGGCACCAGGAAGGGCCGCTGGGAGCCCCAAAGGCACCAGGTTTAGATAAATTAGATGAGATCATGAGGGTGTGGCCCTCATGATGGGATTAGTGCCCTTATAAGAAGAGATACCAGGGAGCTTCCTCTCTCTCTGTCTACCCACATGCACTGAGGAACAATTGTTGTGAGGACACAGTAAGAAGGTGGCAAGCCAAACAGAGAGTCCTCACCAGGCACTGACTCTGCTGACACCTTGATCTTGGACTTTCAGAATCCAGAACTGTGAGAAACAAATTCCTCTTGTTTAAGACACCTAGCCTATGGTATTTTGTTATGGCAGCCCAAGCTGAGACAATCCATAAAAGGAAAAATTGACAACCTGGACCTAATCAAAATTAAAAAATAATGTTTGCTCTATGATAGACCTTATAAAGAGGATAAAAAGACAAATTACAGAGTGGGAGAAAATATTTGCAAAGCGTATATACAATAAGACTATTGTTTAGAACATACAAAAAACTCTACAAACTCAATAGTAAAACACAACAATAGAATCAGAAAACAGGCAAAATAAAGACATTTCACTAAAATGAACAGGAATTTCACTGAAGAGAATATAGAGATGGCACGCATATATGTGCATGAAAAATATTCAACATACTAGCCATTTGGGAAATAAAATGAACACATTCATCAGAATATCTAAAATTTAAACAAAAATAGTGACAACACTAAATGCTGGTGGGAATGGGGATAAACTGGATCACTCAAACATTGCTGGTGGGACATAAAGTGATACAAACCTTCTGGAAAACCATTTGCCTATTTTTTATAAAACTAAACATGCAATTACCATATGATCCAGCAATTGCAATCCTGGGCATTTATCCCAGAGAAATGAAAACTCATGCTTACACAAAAAACTGGTACATAAATGTTCATAGCAGCTTTACTCATAATAGCCAAAATCTGGAAACAACCCAGATGTCCTTTAGTGGGTGAATGGATAAACAAACTCGGGTACATCCACACCATGGGATACTACTCAGCAATAAAAAAGAAACAAGCTATTGATACACATAACTTGGATGAATTTCAAGGGAATAATGTTGAATGAAAGAAGGCAATCCTAAAAAATTATATACTGTATGCTTCTATTTATGTATCATTCTTGAAGTGACAAAATTATAGAAATGGCCACATTAGTGGTTGCCAGGAGTTAGGAATGGGATCAGGAACGAGAAAAGGGGTGCCATTGTAAGAAAGCAAAACCAGGGATCTTTGTGTTCTTTATCTTTACTGTAGTATTGGATACACATGAGATAAAATTGCATAAAATTAAGTACACACAAACACACACATGCACACAGAGAAATAAGTACAAGTAAAACTGGAGAAATCTGAATAAGATTGGTGGACTTTGTCAATGTCAATACCCTGGTTGTGCTATCGTATAGTTTTGCAACACATTACAGTTGGGGGAAACTGGGCAAAGAGTACTGGATCTCTCCATATTATTTCTTACAACTGCATAGGCGTCTACAATTATCTCAAAATAAGTGTAATTTTAAGAAAGAGTATAAAAACTCAAGTGTCAATCTATTCAACCATCCATTGAACATTAAGTTCCTATTATGTGCTAAGTCAGGCAGAATGCGCTGGTGAATGGCTGCCACTAAGAATTTCCAGCGGGTTCTATGAAGCAGGAAATATGACACAGTTTCTATTATATCCCTTGGAACAGATTAATGACAATCACAGCCAATTCTTGCACAACACATACTATGTGCCTCACATTCTTCTAAATGTTTAAAATGAATTAACTCATTTAGCCCTCACCACAACCTTATCCCCATTTTACGGAGGAGGAAACTGAGACTCAGAGAGACAAAGTGAATTGCCAAGCTCACCACCGATTAAGTGCGGGAGGAAGGAGTCCCCTCCAGGCAGTCTGGCCCCGAAGTCCTAGCATTGTGCCCTTTGGACAGTAACCACCTGGTCAATGTTTGTGGAATGAATTTTGTGAGCAAGGCATTAGAACTCCTGCTTCTCTGGTGCTGCTGAAGGGCAAAGGGCAGAATTTCATGGTGTAAATGCTGTGGCTCTGTGCCAAGCCAGGGCTCGGGTGCAGCTTCTCCCTAAATTTTGGGGGTATCTCCCCCCTTTGCAATATAGCTGAGCTCTCTCAGCTCCACTCAGATTTCTTCTAGGAAACCGTCCTCCCACAGCCACAGGTGGAAAGTGTTTCCTCTTGCTTTTGATCTCCCACAGCACTTTTTCTACTCTTCTCGTGGATGATATATCTTGCTTTATGTGCTTTTCATCTGATTCCCCCTCAATGTCTAGCACTGTGTCTTGTAGACAGGAGGTGCTCACTAAGTGATAAATGAATGTCTCATGAGACCAAATCCCTTCCACAGGGATGAGTGTCCCAAAAGTGGGATATATGGAGGTAAACAGGGAACAGTAATTATTTTCTACTTTACATTTAATTTCTCTGTTTTATCCCCCTCGCCCATAGCTGTTAAACTCGTTTCCTGATTTGTGTGTGTGTCTCTGTGTCTGTGTGTTGTAGCCTGGTGGTGCTGAGGTTCTGCAGGATTTATCTCTTCATGGAAGAGATGACTCTCCCTGGACTTGGTTAAAAAAACCTATGTGTCTGTAGTGCTGAAATGAGGACCAGGTCATGGCTCGGGGGACAAGAGGAATATTTTCATTAAAGACTATTTTCACAGCCTGATTTCTCTTAGGCTTTGGGCTGGTGCCAATGTGTATAATTTATACTCTCTATAAAGAGACAGGTTAACGGCCCTTTCGTAGCCAGCACTGGTTGTGCAAGTCACATCGCCTCAACGAAATCACAGAATAATAATAAAGTATAATGACGTGGAGGATTTTATTCATCATGTTCCAAAGGGACTGCTCTTGAAAAATATTTTCAGAGATGGAGAGAGCGTACGGGTTCCAGGCAGTGCTGTGTGTTTTGCTGTGCGTGTGTGCGTGAGTGTGTGTGTGGTTATATAGTAAGAACAACTATAATGTTGGCAGCTGACAGTGCAGTGCTTATGATAAGCCAAGAATGGTGCAAAGGACTTCATGAGCTTTGGGTGACTTAGTTCTCTCTGTAACTAGGTAAGCCAGGTACTATCACTACCCCATTTCACAGAAGAGGTAGTGAACTTTCCCAAGGTCACACGGGTAAGAAGGGGAGCTGAACCTAACCTGTGGCTCTCTGAGGCCAGAGGTCCAGCCTTCCTGACCACCCACACCCTCACTGGACCCTCACTGGACACTAGGTAGGTCTCACTTGGGAGGGAGGTGAGCAGCTGCCTTGGTTAGACCCTCATGGGAAGCACTTTGAAGCTGCCTCTGGGTGAGGCTTGGGCTGGCAGCCCCGGCCAGCCTTGGCAGGGAGGGGGTTTGGCCTCCAGCCTGCAGATGCACCTTGAACCAGTGGAGACTGTATGCAGCTGCCTCTGACTTGGCTCACAGTAACCGATGGTGGGCCCCTCCCTCCCAAATCCTTCAGATTTGTTTTTTGTTTTCCTCAAAGGATCCAGAGTGAGCATGACGCTGGCACATAAATCTCAGTCAAGTAGGAGGGCCGGAGGGAGGACAGGTCAGGATCGAGCAAGCCCAAACACACACGGGAAGGGCGCCCAGCTCACGCAACCCCACTCCGGGCAGCCCAAGTGCCCGGGATGCCCCCTCCCCAGCGGCCACTCCCCAGACCCAGACTCCAGCATCGGTCGGTCCCCAGCCCTGACAGGGGCAGCATCTCCACTGCTGTTCAAAAGGAAAAAGAAAAGAAAAGAAAATACCCCTGCCAGGTGTTGCTGCCAGCTCACTCATTTGTCAGAATCCTTTAGTACTGACTCAGTTTTCTGACATTTATGGAATTGATGCCCCAGCAGGGCGGTGTTCAGGCAAAGTGTGAGGTCGGCAGCCTCCCGCCAGCGATCCTCCTCAATTTCTCACTGCCCAGATTGAAGCGGTTCTCACCCTACCCCTCCCTGCACACTTAAAGCAAAAAAAAAAAAAAAAAAAAGAAATTCAGTTGAACTGGTCTGTGTATAGATACAGCTCTGAACTACCAGCAAATACTGGCTGTTGGAAACAGGGTTAAGGGGTTCACAAGTTCAAGGATTTTGTGTGTTAGTTGGTTTTTCTGTCCCTTCTCTCAGAATACCAGAAGCTGGGTAACGGATAAAGAAAGGGGGCTTATTTCTTATAGTGTGGGAGGCTGGGAAGTGCAAGGTCCAGGGAGCACATCTGGTGAGGACCTTCTTCTGTGTGGGGACTCTGTAGAGTCCCTGGTGACCCAGGGTATTATATAGCAAGGGCCGAGCAACGTCGTTTCCACATGTTTTCTTCCTCTTCTTATAAAGCCCCCAGACTGCTCTGTGACAGCCCATTAAAGCATCAACCCATGAATCCGTAAATGGGTCAGTCCGTTCATGAGGACAGAGTCCTCACAATCCAATCACCTCCCAAAGGCCCCACCTTTCAAATACCACAGTCTGATTTCCCACCCTCTTAATACTAACACTGTCACAATGGGGACCAAGCTTCAATGAGTTCTAGGGGGACATTTGAACCATAGCATGTAGGAAACAATTTTAATAAACTGGTCACTTTCTGCATGAGTCACTCTTGATGTCCTTCAAGTTAGAATCTAAGGTCATATCACCAGGGATGCCCACCTAACACCTTGTTTAAAAGGGTAAAACTGACTGTAGCACTTGTCACCTTCTAATACTCACATGATTTAATTATCACCACGCTTATTGTTGGTTGCCTATCTTCTCTCTCTAGAACATATGCTCTAGAACATGTGGCAGGGGCTTTATCTACTTTGTTCGCTTATGTTTCCTAAATACCTAGATCAGTAAAAACTGGGAAGTATTTACGGAATGTGTAAATAAATAAATGAGCGAAAAGTATATGGGTGAACACTGTTTGCTAAAGGGTGTAGTCTAGAAGGTAGTGTTAAGGCTTAGCTTCCCTGCCATCCCTGAAGGGTTTAGCTACTGAGGAAGTTTGAATAGTCAGAGATGGCAGCTTTGGAGATGATAGTTTTGGAAGACGGTGAGCGTTCTAGCATTGGGGACATTAACGTGGCCATGAGGACAGTGAGGAAATCTAAGCTCCGGATGCCCAGTTGGTCTCTAGGTCCATTAAGGCCCCATCCACCTCTGTGGGTCTTGGCTTTTGACCTGCATTAGATGGTGCTTTTCTCAATTCTTGGGAAGAGATGACATCCCTCTGTGTTTCCTGACCCAGTCAAAGTTGGGAAAGTGGTGGTCCTCAAGGGTCTTTTCCCAAGATCCATAAGTTTGAAGAATTGAAGGAATGCACCAGAATAGGTATTGCTTTTAGTCTTATTCCCTCAGTTCAGGTAGCAGAATACCCAGCTCGGACCAGCTGAAACCAAAGGAGACATTTTTACATGTAACCAAAAGTGTGGGAGTATCAAACTTCTGGTGTGACTGGATCCAGGAACTTAAATGATATCACTAGGAATTAGCTTCTTCCCACCTCTCTACTCTGCCTGCTTCCATGTTGGTTTCATTCCCAGTCTCCCCAGTATTTTCCTGGCTACTCTAAGCTCTCACGATTATCAAAAGGCCAGAATGAGAGTGAGCTTTCTTGTCAACTCAGCAAAAGTCCAAGAACATTGGCTCTGATGGGCTTGATTTATCCCATCTCTGAGCTGGTCTCTATGGCTAGCGGAGCAGAGAAAGCCAGTTGGTCATGTGTTCTACCCCCAGATCCAGCTATGGAGTCAGTACCACTGGCTAGTAATAAATGAGTCATAGAAGAAAAGTGGGTCTTCAAATGGAAATCAGGATGTTATCACAGAAAGGAAGAGTGGATGCTGGGGAGGAAACATACAACATGACTACTGCAATGGTATAAAAAGAAGCCCATGCTGAGCAAAGATGACAGAATCGTTCCACCTCAAAGGCCAACTCCAGTTGATTGCTAGTGGCTCTCTGGAATGCCGTGTTGAGAAATAGTCTGAGACTAAGCCAAGAAAAAATACGGTGTCATAATTGATTAGAAATGTCTACCATGTGCTAGAAAACAGTTGAGTGCTGGGTATTTGTTTTCCTTTATTTGGGCATTAGCCAGTGGAAATGATTACAAATGAAAACATACAAAGAGTGTTGACTGTGCAAAGCCATGGTCAGTTTTGAGACTTGCAGTGAGTTTATTTATTAAAGTCCTTGTTGCTTTTCTATTCACGCAGTCGGTCAGGGCCAAGAGTGGGGCTGTAATGAACAAAACCACTTATTGCTATCAATGTCAACCTGTGATGTCGAGACAAGGTGGCGTTTAACACATAATGTGTCCCAGACTGAGACTCACCGACTAGCATTTGGTTAGTAACCATTTGATTATTGTTTTCCCTCCTTGCTTAATAAATATTGATCAAGCCCCTATTTGTCATAGACACTATGCTGGGTGCCACAGACAAGGTGGCGTTTAACACATAATGTGTCCCAGACTGAGACTCACCGACTAGCATTTGGTTAGTAACCATTTGATTATTGTTTCCCCTCCTTGCTTAACAAATATTGATCAAGCCCCTATTTGTCATAGACACTATGCTGGGTGCCATAGAAACAGCACTGTGCAAAACAGATCTGGCCCCTGTCCTCATGGAGCTTATGGCCCATTGAGAGCAGCCCTGCTGGCCTGTAGCTCCTTGCAATTTCTCCTTTTATTCCTGGTTTGTTGTTTTCAAAGAATCCATGTTCAGGTATGCTCCATTCCAGCTCAGTGAAAATATCACCGAATCTTTTGTCTGGAAACGTCACTATTCCTAAACTGAGGAGAGAACATTAGGTGGCTAAATCAAACCTGTTCTCTCTAATGTCCATAAGGACATCAGTTCCAAGAAGATGCTACTCAACAAATGATCATGCTGGCAGTTTACAGATGTTGTCTCACTTAAACCTGTCAGCAACCCTAATAGACAAGTACCATTATTAACAACACCACTGTCTTGCCAACAAGGAAGTCAAGCAAGGCTCAGGGAAGTTAAGTGACTTTGTAAACTCCACACAGGTGCAAATGGCAGAGGTGGTATTCAAATTCGTGTTTGCTTATTTTGGGAACTAGGCTCCTAGCCACTAGGCAGCACTACTGTGCCATGAGCTCCTGTGCCATGGAATGAAGGCCATGTTGTTTAATTGTACATATGACCCTGACTGGCTTCATGGGAGGAGGAGAGACAAGTGTGTAATCATTAATGATCTCATATATTTGTTTCTTTCTTTTCCTGGGATTAAAGTTGTCTTACAGGTTATTAAGAGAAAATCATTATGCACACTGGGTATCTCCAGTGGTGAGGTGTTGACTCTGCAAATAGGTACTTTGTAACACAAATAATTGAGCATTAATGAATTATAGGGAGTTAAGAATCTGAAGATATTTTTATTTTATTTAAATAGGATAGGGTCCTAGCCCTGGCTTCATTTTTATACCTCTCATCATTCTCATGGGGCACGTGTTACCCAGCATAATAACCATTCATCCATGTATCCTAAGGGCTTCTGGGACAGTCCCAATTTTGTATAATTTCCTTCTTTTTAGTAAAAATAATTCTGGATAAGTTTAACTGAATGGGATTTAAATTTTACACCTTTGTAAAAATTCCCAGACCAGAAAAACTCATTTTGTCATTTTCTGCTCTTTGCTTGAGGAAGTGTGTGTGTGTGTGTGTGTGTGTGTGTGTGTGTGTGTGTGTGTACAAAAGTGTGTCACAATATTTATGGGACCCTTTTGGATAGAGCTAGTTTTCACAGGTTTAGCACAGTATTGGAAAGCTTTTCCCCTCTAATTCTTCATGTAGGTGTTCTTCTGCCAAGTGGATCGCTGTGGGTCTATGGTATTAGGGGTGTGGTTATTTTCCATCTGAGTTTCATAATCTCTTCCCAGAGCTTCTCATCCAAGTACAACATCTATATTTGTAATGGAGGCAGCAACTTCACCTGGAGGTGGCTCAGCTCTTACCAATGGGCCAGCGCTGGTCATGAGAAGTCAGCACAGTGGATCTGCATCACAGAGATTTAGGAATTTGGGGAAAAAACTAAAATTTTGTAAGTATTATATTTCAGAACCAAAAGAATGTAGAAGCCCTGTAGGAAAGAGAGTCTCCGTTCCCTCCCTGACCAGGAATGTCTGGCAAAGGAGATTTTGTGATTCTGAAGGGGCCGCTTGTAAATGTTTCTTCATAACAGAGTGGAAGATCATTATCCTGACACATAGCTATGAGTTCTGAAAAGGAGAACCCTTTTCTTCTGGCTGAGGTCCGTGTTTTTCATACTTCTAAGGCCCTGTGTCATGAGTGCAGAAGTCATCTGATGGTAGAAATTTCTTGGGAAGTGGGTTATCATAGGTCTAGATGCCAAGTGATTCAATTCCACCTGCCTTTATAGGGAAGGAGCAATGGCTGGAGAGGAGTCTAAGAAGGATCCCTTGACTGGGGTCCTGTCCCTGATCCCCACACACAAACTTCATAGAATGGAATAAAGAGGGTGAGGGTCTGTTCTATTCTAAGTGATAAAAATCCAAGTCAAACTGAGCTAAATAAATTGGAGTTTTATAACTGACAATTGTAAAAGTAACTGAAAATTATAAAAGTGACTGAAAAGTTCAAGGGCACTATGGCTTCAGATAAACCTGGGTCTAGGTGTTCAAATGGAGTCATTATGAACATGTATCTCTCCCACTCATGGCTCTGCTTTCCTTTGTGTTGTCTTCATCTCAGCTCTTTCTAAAAGGGAGCAAGATGGTTATTAACAGCTCTATGCCTCATTCTACCCACTCAGCAACCCCAACAGAAAAATAAATCCTCTTTCCCAATAGTCCCAGCAAAAATCTCAAGGCTTACACTCATCAGTTTGACTTGGGTCTTCTTTCCACCCATGAAAGTGAGGGATGGAGTCAGCCTTATTAAATCCACATGGCCTGAGAGTAGGGGAAGAATGAGTTCATAATTGGAAATTTGGGGTGCTGTGTTCAGAAGAAGGAATGGGCAGATGACATTTAAATCAAATCCATGGGGAAACATCTTATGCACATTGACTATTGCCAACTTGGAAAAGCAAAAAGACTTTGAAAATCTTTCAACTTTGTCTTATTTATATGCTTCCATTCATTGATTCATTTGGCAACTCTACTGAACGCCCACCATGTAGAGGCACCATGCTAGAAATCCAAGTGTGGACAAGAAAAACATAGTCCTTGTCTTCATAAATGTTCCAATGTGGCAGGGAAGACTGGTAAACTGGCTGTTACAATCAGTACGTAAGGTGCTGATGGGGGAAGTACATGGTGCTAAGAAAGCACATGGCAAGGGGACCCATCTCCCTTTGGAAGTAGTAATAATTAGTATGAGGACTGAAGTTGGCAGAAAATAGCCAGATTCCATAGGGGCTGGGGCGTAGGTCGTTTGGGAAGAAGATGAGCATTTCAGAGAGAATAAAATGTGCAAAAGCCTGGAAGCCAGAGAATAGGAGCATTGTACATTTGGAGAACTGAAAGAAAATTCATCATGTTCTGAGACTGAAGAGTTCTCTGTCCCTCCAGGGGAGTGTTGGGTCAGTGGTAGAAGACATAAGTGGAGAAAGACTGAAAAATTTGTTTAACTTCTCAATCTATCGGCCAATCTTGCTACATTAAAGACTGAGACCTCACTTTGGTATTTCAGAACCAGATAGTGCAGGCTTGGTCTCAAAGTAGGCGCCCTGTGATTAAGTATCTATAGAGGAAAAAAAATTTTTGTTGTATTTTATTGTGTAAATGCTCCTGTTAAAAGAACTGAGGATATAAGATAGTGTATGAAGTTTAACCACAGCTATGTTAAAATAATACAACCAAAGCAGTTTATGTGTTGAAAAAAGACAGAAAGGAATACATCACTATGTTAACAGCTGTATGTAGGTGATGAGATTCAGAGTGTTGATTTTTAAATTTTTAGTTGCATTTATTATCCACATTTTTCATGGACGAGCCAATATTAAAAAGGGGGAAACCAAAATAAAAACTCTACCAGTTAATCACCCAATGTTTATTCAGTCATGAGGGAGATCCTTAAAGAAGATAAGTGCAGAGCCCCTCAGCCTCCAGGGACTTGTCATCTGGCCTGCTGTAAAGCATTTGTGACTTACACATGCAATAAAGGGGAAGGGGTACTTGAGCAGTGATAGGAGTCAGTTCTTAGATGGGAAGAGGACATCCCTCTGAGGCTGTGTAATGACAGGAGTTAGAAAGAAAATTCTCCAGAAGGACGGGTTCTTTCCTGCTTATCTCTTTATGAGATTGTTGTTTTTTCTTATTGGACTATACTGTGGTAGACACAGTAAGGTCAGAAAAAATGGTACCGACCAGGAGCAAGGGAGTTCAAGTGCTTGTCTTTTCTAGACTGGGGAGCTTCACATGACTGTCATGAAAATGCAATGGGCAATTGACACACAGGGACAAGAATCAAAAAGACAAATGTAACTCCTAGAACAGAAATACAACAAAGGAATATCTAAACACATTTACACTAAGTCACTCTTGAGGAATGAAAAAAATAATCTTCTGACACATGTACATAATACCAACAGCTTTAAAATGGGATGTCAAGAGGAATGGAACATTTTAAGTGACCTCAAGATTTGAAAATTAAACTTGGTAAAATATTATACCTGGGGTAAATGTTTGCATTACAGAACAATACGTTATCCCCAAATAGATTCACCTGGGCAGAACAATAAAGTGTCTTTTTATAGCTCAATAGACTTCAAGGTCAGAGTTGATGAAGGTACAAAAGGTAAAGCATTAGGAAAAATATAAATAACACAAGCTTTTAAGGAAAAAGGTGTACTTTAGTCAATGAATGAGAAAGCAGAGTTTTACTTACTAGAGTCCAGCTTACATGCATGAAAAAAAAATCCTCTTGAGATCTTAGCAATTTTTATAATTATAGTATAAAAGTTAAATGTTCCTTTAGTTGAAGGGGAAAAAAATGAGTTGAGTTTTGCAGTTGCAGGGACAGTAGGAGAGAGGGTTGATAAAAGTACAAATCAGCAGTGTTATGTTTCAGGCCTGAGAAGCCACCAGGGGCGGGCTGGGTGGTTACATTTACAGATGATCTGTCTATAGTGCATCAGAAGAGGGACAGGTTGTCATTCCCTTCACCACCCTTACCCTGGGGGAGTATCATGTAAAAGGAACGCATTTGAAATCAGACCTTGGGCAACACTTGGGAGATGAGACTGATTCATTTCATTATCTTTGAAATAGTCACCAGATATCCAAACATAGGATACTGGACATTTTTTTTTTTTAAAGCTGGAAGAATTGATTCCTGGATGTTGGCTAGCTCTTCCTCTGAGCGCCTGAGGTCACTAGTTCATTATCTTTGAAATAGTCACCAGATATCCAAACATAGGATACTGGACATTTTTTTTTTTTTAAGCTGGAAGAATTGATTCCTGGATGTTGGCTAGCTCTTCCTCTGAGCGCCTGAGGTCACTAGTCAATGCAGTGTGAGAGTGTGATTGATAGCAATGCTATCATATATTATAATAATAAAAGACGTGTTACTGATACCATAAGAGCTATTTTTATCTTGTTCTTCCCTTATTTTTCATCTATATCAGTGTGGTTTATGTAAACCTGACACATTTGTGTATGTGAAACAGATGCAGGGTAAAGCACAGGGGTGTCTGTTCAAACCATATTTTTTTAATCATAGACATGATTTATGAAAATGTTCTTTGCATATGAGTTTTTTTCTTTGTCTCTCAAAACACACAGTAATTATAAATCTAATATTCATTTTTTTTTTCCTGGTACTTGAGAGAGCTAGAAGAAGTAAAGTTTTTAAGTTGCTTTACCTAATCTGTTTTCATTAGGTGTTGTAAGGAAAACGGCATGTGACTTTTCTGCATATGCAAATTAGATGTTTAGTAAGGCTCTCCCTATTTAAATGTATGATAAGAAAAGGTCCTTTGAGGTGCCTAGAGCCACACCCCCTAAAACACTCTCCTCTGCCCAGGTCCTGGGTGCTCCTTTCCCTCCT
>NW_007728361.1:193421-194899 GCF_000696425.1 Galeopterus variegatus
TAGAGCCACACCCCCTAAAACACTCTCCTCTGCCCAGGTCCTGGGTGCTCCTTTCCCTCCTGTCTCATAAAGAATGGCAGAAAGAAAAGGAGGGTCTTTCCCATCCTCTACCCCCCATAAAGTAATTCACAAAGTGACTTTCCACAAGAGAGATTATTGAATCCAAGTGTTCCTTATCACTACAAACATTCATCATCCATCAGATTTCTTAGACCTGAAATTTAGGAGTCTCCTTTTTTACCCTCAAGTCCGATCCTTGGCCATAGGTTGGATAGATTTACCTCCTTAATGTTTTCAGAATCTATCTACTCCTCTCCATCTCCACCACTGCAAACACCCTACACCAAACCATCACCATCTCTCTCCTGGACATAAAACAGTCCTCAGCTCATCTCCCCACATCTATTCTTGCCCTCCTTGAGCATCTACTGTGCTGTAGCCAGTATGATCTGAAAGAGAAGGAGAGGGAACAGGTAGCAGACCCTGGCAAGAGCTGTGGCTGTAGGTAGGAAAAAGCTACATGCCAGGAGCCCTTTAGGAGAAAGAATGAAAAAATCGGCCTGGAGTAGAATGAATGAATGAATGGAGAGTGAACAAATGCTCCAACCTCTCTCTCGTGTCCTGTTTCCATGTCCTTCTGCACCTTCTGCTGACTGAACCCAATTCAACTGAAGACAGCAGGAAGGCCCAGGGGATAGACTTTGTAGAGGCCAGCCTCATGGGACACAGAGAAGGATGGAGAAAGGTACAGAGTGGATCTGGGGACACATAGAATATCCCACACACAGCTCCTCTGCTTAAAACCCTTCCAGTGGCACCACACTGTTCTCAGGGTGGATGCTTACCATCCTATCTCAAATAGTGAGACGTCAAAGTGTTAGAATTAAAGAAAAAAGACTGTAGTTTTCTTGGTTCTTCTAGTCATAGTAAGAAGCTGATGGCTAATGAGATGCTGCCAAGACCTGCTTTTATGAGAAGATTTTCTGAGATTAGCACGTTATTCACATGGATGCTGTTAAATTCATGCTATTAAAAGAGTGTATAGGTGGTTTCTGCAGTCTTGTTTTTATAGCCACCCTCTCTCAACTTCCCCATATTCCCTCTGTCATGGCTGTGCAAAGTCCCCCCTGAATGATGCTGATTTTGAGTTTCTTTCCATCAACAGAGCTGGGCTTGTCACTGGTCATCATGTAAAGATGAATAAGTTCATTCTCCCAAACATGGTTAATAGTTTGTTCTAGCGTACAGATGCTCCTCAACTTACCACGGGGGTACGTCCCGATAAACCCATTACAAGTCTAAAATATCAATTATCAAAAATGCATTCAATGCCCCGATAAACCCATCATAATGTTGAAAAATCATAAGACAAACCATTATAAATCAGGGACCATCTGTCCTTTCTTACCCCTTGCAAAGAGGTGGATATTTGCAAGACTAGTTCTTTTTTTTTTTTTTTTTTCCTTTTTTGTCTTTTT
>NW_007728361.1:195539-205246 GCF_000696425.1 Galeopterus variegatus
GGGAGCGCCGCCGCGCTTCCCAAGCGGCGCACTGTAGCAGTGAGCCACCGGGCCGGCCCCTGCAAGACTAGTTCTAAATTAATGTGTGCATTTACCGTGCAAAGACTGGGAACACTTTAAAAACACACTTTTAAGGAAGATAATGTTCTCTGTTTCTGTCACCTGTTTTCACCATGGCTTTGTTATAAAAAAGCTTGAGAGCTTCCTTTCTTTTTCTCTTTCTTATCCTTCTTTTTTGCCCTCTTTCCTTTCCTCTCTCTTTTTTTCTTCTTTTATATGTTCTCCCTTTTTCTCCATTTTCTAGAACTTTCACCTCTTGGTAAGAATAGTACCTTATTTTCCTTTTAAAATTAATTTTTAAAAATACAGAAAAGTACAATTAAAGAAATTACCCATGACTCCAGCCCTTGAAATTAACTACTGTTAACACATAGCGTATCACCTTCTAGTCTTTTTTCTAGAACAGGATGTTATAAGAGAACTCTTTCTGTCTCATTTAGCAAATAACCCAATAGTATTTGATGCCTGTTGTCCTGGGGCTGCTGCAGATGATGGGCGGAAAGAGTTGCATTTTAATATCATATGATACTTGGAAAAAATTTACTAGATCATCCATGCAGGGCATGCAGACTAGGTAGTTGTTGCAACTTTAACCCCTTACTAGAGGGTACAAAAGGGTTAAAACTGAAGAGGCTGAAAGGTGGAAGCAGAGAGAAAACTCCTTTGGAGAGAGTACTGAGCATGCTGTGATCCTCAGCCACCCCCAGCCCCCGTCCCATAGACTCTGGGATGCTTCTTCCTAACCCCAAGGCACATGAGTGGAGCTGCAAGTTCACCACCCCAGGGCTTGATGTAGGTCACTGGCAGACTTTGGGGACATGGACGTTGGATGTGGACAGAGGCCTGGAAAACAGATGGCTGTGGTGGGCTGCTGTTCTGGTAGGCTCTGGAGAGAGGTGGCTGCTCTGGGCACAGCCCACACTCCCAAAATTTGCTTCCTGTGGACCAGATGCATGCCACATAGGGAGCATCTGAGTCTTCAGAGATGCTGGGCTTCCAAAAGAGAGACTCTGCATGGGGTGAACCCTGCCATGGTCTATGCAAGAAACATGCGGCAGCCAGGAGGGGCACCCTGGCCTGCATAAAGGAACTGGAAAGGAGAGAGCCATAGTGATGGAGGAATCACCAAACCAGACTCTCGCCCTCCACCCTGAAAAGGGCTGGCTTTAAACATCTGCTGTGCCAGAGAAAACCAATGCCAGGTTATAGTAGTATTGGTCCAGAAGGACCTTTCCTGCTCCTTATCTCTCCTTACCACCACCCAGGCCTGGAGGAGTCAGAAATCCTGTGAGTGGGGGGGCAGGAAGAGATGAGCAAGACAGGGAGGTAAAGAAGGATCTGCATGCTTATGAAGAGGTCCCAACTTGCAGCCTGAGCTGGAGAGGGGTGAAGCTTAACTTTTAGTGCAGTTTTGGCTACTGTATAGAGCTGCACATTATTTACCCAAATACTCCCCTCCCACATACCTGTGCTGTGAGATTATGCCTGTGTTCTTATACAGAATCTAACAATGTAAGACTTTTTTTCCTTATTCTCCTATGGCCTGTCATTTGATCCTTGCAACAATCCTTTGTAGTTATTAGGAGCAAAAGGAGTGTTAATTCTATTTTACAGGTGGGAAGCCAAGGATCATTGCTTTGGATTAAATATGCCCCCCAGAAGTTTATGTACTGGAAACTTGATCTCCATTACAACAGTGTTAAGAGGGTGGGAAATCCAATTGTGGTAACAGAAAGGTAGGGCTCTTAGGAGGTGAGTAGATTGTGAGGACTGTGCTCCATGAATGGATTGATTGACTCATGTCACCCTACACCAAACCATCACCATCTCTCTCTCCTGGGTGTGGCTCTTATGGCTTTATAAAGAGAGCAAGTGAGAAGGTTAGCTCTCTTGCTCATTCTCTTCTTGCTATGTGATACCTTGGTGGCCTTGGGACGCTGTACTGAGCCCCCACCTAGAAGAAGACCCTCACTAGATGCACCCTGGACTGTGGACTTCCCAGCCTCCCAAACTGTAAGGAATAAATTTTGTTTCTTTATAAATTACCCAGTTTCTGTGAGCAACAGAAACTGACTAATAAAGTCATGGATGTCACATCTGTGTCTCTGTGCTCACATCTGCTTAGTGTCTTCAAGTGCCCTTTCCTTGGGCTGCATTGCGATCATGAAGATGGACTTGTTAAACAACCCATCCTGCAAGGACCCCAAGGTTTGACTTCTGCCCTTTCCTCCCCTCCTCCCTGTAACTGGCCCATCTGGAGAGGAGGCTTTGTTTCATGTCTGATGTGCTGCTCCTCTCTGCTGCCCTGTGTGCCTTCCCTGTTGATTGAAGTGCTGGCATCCTTGCACCTTAGTCATGCCCAATTCATTCTAGTGAACTGGGTCAGGCAAGCCAACATTTACTCAGGCTCAAAGCCATGGGGCAGAGTCATTCACAACATCAACAGCAGCAGCCAATGATGATGCTTGCTTAGTTCAAGTTCATTGCCTTTGAGGACTGGTGCCCAAGGTCTTTGGGATGGGTCCATGGCATTCCTTTGTAAAACACAATGACCACCTCTTCAGCAGCTTGGGAGTCCCATGGATTCAAATGAGGCCAGTTGGTGTCATTTCACTTGGCACTTAAGGCTGGAAGCCACCTCTGGGCTTCTCTCAGGATTTGGAACTTTTACCTTGTAGCTCAGAGCGGGAAATTACTCATTAAACAACAAACTCCACATGATGCTTTAGAGGCGAGAGGCTGTAAAATACATGCTGGGAGGATTCAGGGGAAATTTGTTTAGGTTTTACCTTCCTTTCTAGCCTCCTAAAGTTCTAACCAGTTGAAGAAATGTAGGCTGATCTATAGTTGAGTCATCATAAGACGTATCATCTAAGCCAACTGTGTCACTTAGGAGCATCTAGGGGAAAATCAGGACAGGGGTCACCTAGCTCTAGTGTTCCAGCAAGGCCATGCTTTGATTGAATTCATTTACCTCTGCCATACACCCATCAGTTTACTATCTAGGGGAAAATCAGGACAGGGGTCACCTAGCTCTAGTGTTCCAGCAAGGCCATGCTTTGGTTGAATTCATTTACCTCTGCCATACACCCATCAGTTTACTTTTTTTTTTTAACAGTTTGAATTTCTCCTTCAGTAAATAGCAAGGTAGTTAATTGAAGGATTTGTGGTTGGGGTGTCCTAGGGCTGTCAGAACACTGTTGTAATTACAAGCAAATCTTTGGAGTCAGACCTGAGTTTGAATTCTGGATTTACCACTTGCTGTAAGTGAGACCATTACCAAGTGATTAATTCCTTTTTTTAGAAGAGGCAGTGGAAAGTAGTGGTGAGAGGAGGGACTCTGGAACCAGAATGGCTCATTGGAACCCCAGCTTCCACACTAACTAGCTGAGTGACTTGGAAAAATGACTTAACCAGTCTGTGTATAGTTTTCCCTTCTGTAAAATGGTGATGATAACAGTACTAACTTCAGCAAAATTGTAGGATACAAAACCAACACACAAAAATCACTTGCATTTCTATACAATAACAATGAACAATTTGAAAAGGAAATTAAGAAAATAATACCATTTACAATATCATCGAAAAGAATAAAATACTTAGGAATAAACTTAACTGCAGAGGTGAAAGATTTGTACACTCAAAACTACAAAACACGGGTGACAAAATTAAAGGAGACACAAATTAATGGAAAGACATCCTGGCTTCATGGATTGGAAGACTACATATTGTTAAGATGTCTATACTACTCAAAGCAATCTACAGATTCAGTGCAATCCCCATCAAAATCCCAATGACATTTTTTAAAGAAATAGAAAAATCCAGTCTAAAATTCATATGGAATCTCAAAGGACCCTAAATGGCCAAAGCAATCTTGAAAAAGAACAAAGTTGAAGGTCTCATTGTTCCTCAGTTCAAAACTTACTACAAAGCTACAGTAATCAAAACTGTGTAGTACTGGCATAAAGACCAACATAGAGATCAATGGAATAGAACAGAGATCCCAGAAATAAACCATTGCATATATGATCAAATGATTTTTAACAAGGGTTCCAAGAGCATAAAATGGGTAAAGTACAGTCTTTTCAATCAATGTTGTTGGGAAAACTGGATATCTACATGCAAAAGAATGAAATTGTACCCTTACCTTACACCATATGCAAAAATTAACTCAAAGTGGATCAAAGACCTAAATATAAGAGCTAAAACTATAAAATTTTTTGAAGAAAACAGAAGGAAAACTTCATGACATTGGATTTGGCAATGATTTCTTTGATATGACAGAAAGCACAAGCAACAAATAGATAAATTAGACTTCATTAAAATTACAAACTTTTGTGAATCAAAGGACACTATCAACAGAGTAAAAAGGCAACCCATGGACTGGGAGAAAATATTTGCAAATCAGACGTCTGATAAGGGATTGATGTTCAGAATATATAAGAACTCCTATAACCCAACAACAACAACAAACAAACAGCCTGATTAAAAAGTGGATAAATGACTTGTATAGATGTTTCTCCAAAGAAGATAAGCACAAGGCCAATAAGCACATAAAAAGATGCTCCACATCACGGATCATCAAGGAAATGTAAACCAAAACTACAGTGGGACATCACTTCACACACATGAGGTTGGCTATTATTAAAAAACAAATAAAAACCAGAAAATAACAAGTATTGGTGAGTATGTGAAGAAAGTGGAACATTTGGGCACTGCTGGTGTGAGTGTAAAATGGTGCAGCTACTGTGGAAAACAAGGAAAGCAGTTTTAAAAAATTAAACATAGCATTACCACATGATCCAGCAATTCCACTTCTGAGTATATACTCCCAAAAGTTAAAATCGGGGGCTCAAACAGATATTTGTACATCCATGTTCACAGCAGCACTTATTCATAATAATCAAAAGGTGGAAACAACTATTGATAGATCAATGGATAAACAAATGTGGTTTATACATGTAATGGAATATTATTCAGCCTTAAAAAGGGATGAAATTCGACACACAGTGCAACATGGATGATCCCGAAGATATTATGCTAAGTGAAATAAGCCAGCATGAAGTGACAAATACTGTATGATTACGCTTATATGAGGAGGTACCTAGAACAGTCAAATTTGCAGAGACAGAAAGTAGAATGGTGGCTGCCAGAGGCTGAGGGAGTGAGTTTGGGAAGATGAAAAAGTTCTAAAGATGAATGATGGTGATGGTTGCTCATCAGTGTGAATGTACTTAAATGGCACCAAACTGTACACTGAAAAATGGGTCAAATGGTCAATTTTGTATTATGTATACTTGCCACAATAAACAATAGCACTCACCTCTAATGTTGTTAGGAGGATGAAGTCGATAGATCTAAAGCAAGTCTAAAGGAAGTGTTGGCAAACTTTTCCTCCAAGATTTGGTCGTCCATGGGTGGTAGTTGGCCGATCCTTCATCTAAAGCATTTAGAATGGTTTCTGACACAGAATCAGTGATATTTATTATTTTGGGAGTTTTTGTTTGCTTGCTTGCTTGTATGTTTTGGTGGCTGGCCGGTGCAGGGATTGAACCCTGGACCTTCATATTCCCAGCACCACACTCTAGTTATTTAAATATTAGATACAACTGTGACTACTACAGGACTGTTGTGAGTAAGTAATGTGTAAAAGTGCCTAGCACACAGTACGTATTATCTGACTTACAGCTTTTGAATTATTATGTATTGGGAGTATTTCATGCCAAGTTTGAAATCTGAGGTACAAATTAGCACTCAGGTCTGGTCAAACAGAAATGTGCATGCTAGCACTGAGTGAAGCACAGAATTCTCCTAAATTGTGTGCATGCCTCACAGCTTTGATGGATCCCGCCTGTGAACCTGTGACATTCTCTATATGGACTGACTCTCCACTGCGACAATCAGTGGACATTAGACCCATTCCTGGCTGCTGATGGGCCCTGGCATATTGCTCTACAGTGGTCTTCAGTGTCATCCCTGGACCAGCAGCTTCAACACCATTGGAGAATTTATTAGAAACACACATTTTCAGCACCCACACCCCCTGTTCTACTGAGAACTCTGGGGGTGGGGTAGGCAGTCTGTGCTGGAAAAATTTCCCAGGTGATTCGGGTGCTGCCAACGTTTGAGACCCACTGCTCTATGTAATAATGTGATCGTTCCTCCTCTTGCCGCGATGGGGTTGGAGTTTACGACTTGGTGAGGGGACAAGCTGGGCCTTTCATTGCTCTGCCCAGACACCTCTCCCCGAGCGCAAGGCCCACACACATAAGATGTTAGAAACGTGTGTCACACAGTGAAAACATAAAAGCAGAGGGCGGTTTATCCATGTCTTTGTTGTCACTGCATTGACATCAGTACAGGTGACTGAGAGAGAGTCTGTCTAGTCCCATGAGAGCACTGCGGCCACTGAGGTGATGCTCACTGAGCATTGAAGGGGCTTGAAGAAGTTAGGCCCTCTGAGGGACAGAGACAGGCACTCAGATGAGCCCTCAGTCCACGTGCTAGCCTTAAGACAATCCTGACCGTTGCATAAGTTAGGCCAAAGGTTTCAGACCCTCACACGCTATTCATCTTGTATCATCATTTCTCTGGGGGAAACATGTTGATCTCTTTGTCTCTTAATCTCTCAATTTGGTTAGGTGGTGGTGTTGGCAGGGTCTTCTCATTAGGAGAATGTTTGTGTGGAGGATCCTCCAGTCGGCCATAATTCTCCATGTGTGTCAAACATACCAAGAGACATTGCACTTCTGTGCCACCCAAGACCATGCCAATCCATGCACACATAGCTTCTGTGTGACCACAACCCTGTCCAACAGCAGAATGGATGTCTGGATGTCCCTTCCAGTCATCCCCAGCACAAGCCTTTTGTTTCCTTTGCAGAGGTACATCCCCAGAAGGGCAGAGGAGCCTGAAAACATCTGCTGAAATGAGGCCCTCTGCCTTGAGGAAGCTGGAATAGGGCCTCCCAGGGGGCCAAGGAAACTGAGGTTTCCCAGGTAAACTGTGAGAACACAGAGATATGAACACATCAGGCCATACTAACAGAACAGGAAGAACGTAAGCCTTGCCTGGTGTGTGTGAGTCGAGACGGGATTTGTGATTAGGGGCAGCTTCCCGGCAGGCCAGCGGTCAACTCCAGCTCTCTGCTCCATGTCCAGGATCAAAAACAAGCCTTTCCACTGGAGTCATCTTCTGCCTTGTCCCAAACATTTCACATTTGGAGAAAGGAAACACTCACTCTCCAGAGACCTTCTCTGACTCCCGTCAAGATCTGAAAAGGAGAGCCAGAAGAGAAATGGAAGAGTGTGGACACTGACATTGGAATCGATTTCTCTTTAGGAGAGCTGATTGCTTAGGGAAGCAGCAGATGCAGACATGCGCTCGCACATCCGTTACCTGCCAGTGACAACCTCAGGGGTTGCGGCTCACTTCTCCTTGTGCTGTGTTTCGGGAACTTTGGTCTCTACCGGATCTTCCAGATGCTGCTTTGTTTGGGGATTCAATTCTGATTGTTTTTTATGTATTATTAGTGATATTTTTATTTGGGAGAGGAATTAATAATGATGGTTATTTTAAATTTAAAAAAAAGACTCACAGAGCAGGGATTGATTCATTCATGCCTTGGCTCAGGCAGTCTCCACTTCTTTTTGCAGATTCTGGAAGGCAGGAGCAGGAGGCAGAGAGAGGAATGTCAATTAAAAACAATTGGATCCGGGCCGAGCCCGTGGCGCACTCGGGAGAGTGCGGCGCTGGGAACGCAGCAGCGCTCCCGCCGTGGGATCGGATCCTATATAGGGATGACCGGTGCGCTCACTGGCTCAAAAAGGACAAAAAACAAACAAACAAACAAAAAACAATTGGATCCAAACAGCGTGAGCACCACACTTCTTGCAGGCGGTGAGAAGGGAGTGGTTGCCACTATGAAGCTTCTGAGTGCCAGGCACTTGTTCTGTAGCAGGGAGGAAGCTGGTGGTGGTGGTGAAGTGCGCCCAAAATGAAGTTCATTAAAAAACCTGCTGCTGGTCTAAAGCGATTAAAGGGCCACCTCCACTGTTTATGGACCTTCTTGTTCCCCAGATTTCCCTCTCTTTTGCTGGATGGCACCCCTGATTTATTGATTGGGGCATGATGTCTTTAATTTTTCTACTGGAAACTAATAAATAGAACAAAGTTTTAACTGTAACTATACTTATGCATAGATTAATGCATATTTGACTAATAGAGCATCCCCCACCCCACCAGTGACCTTGACTAATGAAGAACACGCGGAGCCCCTGAAGATAAAGGGAAGGACACCAAAGTGCTCAGGAATTTATCATCATGTCGGACGTTACTAATCTATCACTTGTCCCTGGGACTGGTATTAAATGCTCATCTCTGTGCTGAATGTTCTGAGGAATGCAGACAAATGCTGTGTTCTCTCTTCTCTGTTAGTCTCCTTGGGGAGAAACGTTCGTAATTAACTCTCTTAAAGTCTGGACTCAGGAAGCATGATGTTCAGTTCAAAGCTTAGTAGGTTAGGTTGAACTTGAATCATGGTATAGGAGGAAAAGACCTTCCAGGCACAGGAAGCAGCCCAAGCAAAGGTTTACAGGTGTGGTGGGCAGGAGGTGCATTGTCAGGGGATGTGAGTCCAGGGTGGTTGGAACTAAGGATGTAAGGAGGCATCTATGAGACACAAATGCCAGGGTGGGGAGTTGGGATTTTATTGCCTTTGAAATGGGGAAACGTAGAAGGTTCCTGAGCATGAGAACGATAAGATCTGATCTGTGTTTTGGGAATGAAAACTGGTGTGAAGTGTGGAGGGTGGGATGGGAGAGGGAGAGGCTGGCAGTAGGCCAGCCGCTTGGGGGGTCTGTATTATAAGCCAAAAACATATTGACAATATTGAAGGCAGGAATGGATTGCACAAGCTGATATATGGGTCACTGGGAGGGCAGGAATTTTTGATGGTGGTTGGGAACAAGTTGCTGATGGCCATGCCTTTGTTGGAAGCCTCTAATCTCAGCTTGTGATTTGTGAGGAATAGTTCCCGAGGGCCTTGAGAGCCCTAACAGGCCTTCCTCATAACCTCCCCCTGAGGATGTGGCTGGTGAGACATCTGAGGAATGAGCCAGGATTGCACAACTGAATTTTCCACCTGGGCCCAGCCCCAGGTCTGGTACCTTCTAGGGGAGGGTGGTACTGGAAACTTTGGAGGTTTACCTTCTAATTCCATCAAGGAGGAGATTTCTGAGATGTACTGATTTATACTTGGAATCCTGGACCCACCTATAGGAGACCAGACTGCTTTGGGAGCTACGCCCCGACCAAGGTGGATTTTGATCAGTAATTAGAAGAACTCCCCATTCACTGCATTACTGAGCACTTCCCACCTTGCTTGCCACTTCAGGAACATAATTTCCTTCAATCCACACTCTACTCCTTCATCATCAATTTACTGATGATGAAACTGGGGCTCAGAGAGTTTCTAAAGTTTCTGTTTCCTGGTTTTACTACCCAATTTTGGTAAAATAAGCAAACAAATCAATCAATCAATCTATTGGTCTTCTATTAGCATTTGCCATTTTGTTTTTCTTTCCTTTGCAACATGAGCTCCCCCAACCCCCCCCCCCCCCCCCCCCCCCCCCCCCCCCCCCCCCCCC
>NW_007728361.1:205520-208216 GCF_000696425.1 Galeopterus variegatus
CCCCCCCCCCCCCCCCCCCCCCCCCCGGCAGCCTTTAGGACCTTCCCTTTATCTTAGTGTGACTCTTTTTTTCACTCATCATGTTGGCACTTGGTGGGCCTCTTCAATCTGAAAACTCATGTCATTCAATTCTGTTGACTTCTCTTTTTGCTGTAGTCAGGTATGTTGTTCTCATGGTCCTAGAGGTTTACAACTCCCTGTATCCTTGACTGACATTTTAGATGGGTATGGTTGGAAACGGGGTGCATGGAATAAATGTGTGGTGCTCACGACCTCATGCTTAACACAATTCCTTTGAGTTACTTTCAGTATTTTTCTAAGACTATGAGGAATTTCAGTTGTGGAAGCTAAAGACAAGTAGCCTAATTAGAGAGTATCATTTAGTGCCTAAAATAGTGCCTGGAACCTAGAAAGTGCTCAATTAATACTTAGAAAATACATATTACACAAATAAACTTGATCCTACTCTTTAAGTGCTTTGATGGTGTGTGTGTGTGTGTGTGTGTGTGTGTGTGTGTGTGTGTGTGTGTGTGTGTGTGCAGCACTGAGTACTAGGAGAAAACATGAACTTATAGTACAAGGAGACCTGGGTTTCATTCTTAGCTCTACCAGAAGCCAAGCAAGTCTTCTAACCCCCTGAGGCTCAATTTTCTCCCCTGTATAGTGGGAATACTAATATTAACTGCAGAATTGTTGTGAAGATTAGACATGATGATAATGATAATTTTAATACTGATTAACACCCATTAGTTCCTGAATTGTGTTATGTGCTTCCCATGCCTTCTCTCTGTTATTCCGCACAACAGCCCTGTGTGGTGGGTAATACTCCCATCTCATCTCACAGATGAGGAAAATGAGTCTCAGAGAGCTGAAGTTCCTCGCCCAAAGCCACCCACTGTGGGGTGGGGGAGGCAGGTAGGATTCACAGCCAAGTCTGCCTCCTTCAAAGTTCATGATTTTTAACTCCCAAGATCTACTGCATTTACCACAGAGCCATATAGATGGTAGCTGCAATCATTGTCTTCAATAAAGTTGGGCCCTTGTGCTTTTATTGATTAACAGTGTAGGCTTTGTTTTTTTAGTAGACATAATCTATCAAAACAAGGTGGTAATAGAGAAGGATTAATAAAAAGGGGCCACTAGTGGTGAAAGTGAAGTGGTCCCTTGAGGAGGTCGTCCGTACAACGTCTTCTAGCAGCAGCACTCTGGGATTTAAGGGTCCTTCCATTCCCCAGCAGTTTCCAAACTGTGTGGAAATCCCAACTCAACCTGGCGTAGACTAAAAAAGAGGAATTACTGGCTCGTATAACTGGACAGTGCAGGAGTTTTTAGCTTCAGGTCCTCAGGCACAGCTGGATTCTGAAGCTCAAAGCCATCCTTGGGATGCAGACTGTCAGCTGCGTTTCTCCCTGTGTCCACTCCGTTCTCAGACACAACGGGCGTGGCCAGCTTCGGGCTTGCAGCTGTTCTCACGGCTCCTGCGGAAAGAGTGCCTCTTTTCCACAATTCTCACAAAAGTTCTGGGGTGGAATCTCTCGTTGGCTTTGATTCTCTCACTCCTAGAGCCTTGCTTTGGAGTCTGTCCATGTGAAATCACATGCAACTGAAAAGGAAAGCAAGATGGTCTTCCCAAGAACAATCCAAGTGCGGAATCCAGGACATGGGAAAACGGATGCTGAGCAGTCAAAAAGAGAGCTGTTCCCCACATGGAGCTCTAGGGAAACTCTCTGAGGGTTCCGAGAAGTGCAGATTAGGGGGGCATGTTAAAGCAGGATGGAAAGGACTCAGAGGAACCCAGACCCCCAGCTGAGAAGAACCACGGATCACACTGTCCAGGGGGGCAGTATTCATGTGGTACTGTCCATGTACACAGTCCACTTGTGCAAACCCCATTTCAACTACAGCAGCACAGCCCTTGTCAACTTTACATGGGCCACCACAGGAGATTTTAATTAAATAAAGTTTAAAAAATATTGTATTAACCTAAAGGGATTAAATGGTGGAGATGCAGGGACCCTTGGCAGATGGTGGAAGTGAGGTCTGTGAGTGACAGAAGGAGCATCCATCTTACATCCCAAGTCCTGGGCATTGGGTTTATAGAGGAAAAAGCAGAGGAGCTGGAAGAGGGAGAGGGTCATGTTGGAGGCTAAGGTTAAAAGTCGTAACCGGGAGTGGACTGTCCTAGGATGCTAAGCCTGGCTGTCACCAGCTGACTCAGGTGGGAGTTCCCTGCTCAGGGCATGGCTTCCTGTATGGTTGTGCCACCAAGCCCTGGTTGGGAACATTGCATCGACCTGTGAGAGACCTGCTTTATGAATGGGGGAGGAGTTATGTCCACACCCACTCCCCCAGGAAAAATAAAAATGAAGAACAAAAGGATATCACCTGCAAGAGAAACACAAGGTATGGTTCAAAGGCACCAGAAAGGAATGGGGAAATATCTGGTGTCTTATCTTGCCTCTTCTCTGCCCATAATGAGCTCTTGAGCACCTGCTGTGTCCCTGACCCTGTGCTCAGTACTAAAGGGGAAGGTATGAAACCTACATGAATGTTTCAGCAGTTATGGCCCAAGGCATCCTTTGGTAGAATTTGCCCTTGGTCCGTGGTGTGCTGGTTAAAGCTGAAAACCAGCTTCTGGTGGGGGGGGGGGGGGGGGGGGGGGAGAAGCCCCGGTTTGGGGCATTTGCTAATGTCTG
>NW_007728361.1:209181-235954 GCF_000696425.1 Galeopterus variegatus
TTGGTCCGTGGTGTGCTGGTTAAAGCTGAAAACCAGCTTCTGGTGGGGGGGGGGGTGAGGGGAGGGAGAAGCCCTGGTTTGTGGCATTTGCTAATGTCTGCGGTGTGACTACTCCTACCATGACTGATTTTAAGCTACCAACATGACATCATTGAACTTAGAGTTGGGTAGAGATGCACAGCACATTGTAAGTATTTTCACCATGTACATAATAAGATGTAAATAACCTCAAGAACATAAATAATAGCAAAAAGTAGTAAAATAATTTGGAAGGGATGGCTTTTCAGTATTTATTAGCTTTGTCTTTAATGTAAATTATTTAGGTATCAATGTAATTTAATTTTTATTTAATTTTTAATTTTTTCACATTATTTATCATTTTAATACAATAATTTAATTTTTAATAAGGACTGTTTAACAATCGGTTCACACAACTCCAGAAAAGTTGACAATTGGCTCTTGTGAGTCTTTCTGGGTGGCTCTAGCACGAGACTGCCTTGATCTCATCATTCTCCCAGGTCAGAGGGGTTCAGCCTCTTTCCCTCTCCTCCTTCAGAAGCTTCACCCCCAGGCAAATCCTTTGCCTGGATTTACCGGTCAGTCTCTTAGAAGTGCTTTCTGTTAACTGAGGCAGGAAGCTTATTTATTCAGCTCTGTCTCCTTGGGGCGGTCCAGCAGGCAGAGCAAACACTTGATCAGTGAGCGAGCGAGTGAATAGCTGCTGGGTACAAGGCGGCTGTCGAGGGTACAGAAATGAATCCTGGGTTCCCTGCTTCACGTTTGCGCAGCTCATGATGCATCTTGGTCCTGGCAACCACCACGTGTGTGACCATCTGTTTCATGGCTGTTTGCATAGCTGGACCATTCCTCCATGAGGACGGGGACTGTATCTGGCTTTTCACTGCAACAACCCTAGTGTTTGGCATATAATAAATGATCAATAAATACCCGTTCATTCTGGCTGACTCTACACAGTTAATAATGCTTTTCTTTTAACTACACCAAAAATACAAATACATTTCTGTTGGAAAAATATTCCAATATTACATATAAGGCTAAGTATCCTCTGACAAATCCCCAATCCCAAATACGCCCCTAAGGCTAAGTGACCACAGCAATTGGTATGATGTTTATCCTTGTAGTTTTTAGTTTAGTTATCGTTTTTACTTAAAAGTGTATCTACCGAAGTATATGGTGTTGCTTGGAGACTTCTAACTTTTATTTTGAAATAATTATAGGTTCACAAGAAGTAATAAAAGTAGTGCAGTGAGGTCCCTTGGACCCTTTACTCTGTTTCCTCCAGTGGTCAAACCTTACATAAGTATACTACAATATCAAAATCAGAAAATTACATTGGTAAAGCGTGTGTGTATAGTTTATGCCATTTTATCACATATGTAGATTTGTGTAACTGCCGCTACAATCAACATACAGAATTATGCCATCTGCAAGTTATTCTAATTATTCCGTCACCTCCCATTCTGCAGTCACACCTCTGCTCCTCACTACGCTATTCTCTAACCCCAGCCAACCCCCAATCTGTTCTTCATCTCTACGCTTTTATCATTTTGAGAATGTTATATACATGGACTCATACTTTTTTTCCACTCAGCATAATGCCCTTGAAATTAAGGCTTTTTAAAAAACGTAATTGACATTGAGTTGCACAGAGGCTTTTTAACTGAACCATGTGTCCCAGAGACCTGTCCCTTTCAATATTTTCATGTGTATCTAATTCTTCTTAATTGTCATATAATATTCCACAGACTAGTTCATCATACTTTCACAATTCCCTGATTGATTGTTGTCCATGAGCTCTTTTCCCTCCCCTCAAGGGGCTGCTTACAGGGTGGTACATTCCCCCAAGCTCCTTAGCACAGGGGTCCTCACTAGCCACACCTGCAAAGCAGAAGGAATGGTAGTTGGGAGAGAATGCCCCAAAGAGTTCACAGGGGGAGCCTTAAATCTTTTTTTTTTTTTTTCCTTTTTGTCTTTTTTCGTGACCGGCAACGGATCGCAACCCTCAGTGTCGCGCCCGTACCAGACCGGGACCGGCAACGGGATCGCAGCCCTCAGTGTTGCTCCCGCACCTCGCTCAGCCAGTGAGCGGCCAGTCTGTTGTGGGATCCGAACCCTCGGCGGGAGTGCCGCCGTGCTCCCAAGTGGTGCACTGTAGCAGTGCGCCACCGGGCCGGCCCCGAGAGCCTTAAATCTTAAAGCAAGGCACATCAACAAGCTCTCATGGCTCTTGAATCTCTTCTTACGTTTAACTTTTGCTGGGAGGTGGCTTGTTTTCCCACACCCAGAAAAATGAATGAAGCCAGGATGGGGGGGAGAAAAATGAACAGGTTCTTTTCCGTTTCCCACACGTGTCAATGGGTGATTCCCATGGCAAGGATTTCTGCCCTCAGTACTCCAGAAAGACATCCTACACACACACACACACACACACACACACCCCACCCACACATCCCAAGGCATGAACAAGCAAGTGATTTTCTGCCCTCAGTACTCCAGAAAGACATCCTACACACACACACACACACACACACCCCACCCACACATCCCAAGGCATGAACAAGCAAGTGATAGAATGTCAGTCAACCTTTCCTTGACATCTTTGTAGGTATGAAGATCTTCTCCTGTGAGAAGACTGGGTAAAAACGTGTCCCACAGGCGTGTGATGAGGTGTGACTCTGAGGGGCATTGGGTATAGGTAACAGGGTGGAAGTAAGACGCTGGGACTCTCCTTCAAATCCCATTGAGCCAACATGAGTGTAAGCTCTCAGCTCCATCCTGAGGAAATGCTGTCATGGTTTCCAGGCCAGAAAGCTTTGGCGATCCCCAAACCCTGAACTCTAGAACATGGGCAAGCCTGATTTGTAACGAGTCCGGGCCTGGGCCTCTACAGATTCCTTGTCTGCCTCCCCACCCTTCTCTTGCCACGTTCTGAGCATTTTGTACAAAATAGTGGGCTTGTTACCCACGTCTGGAAGGTTCAGACCTTTATTTAGAGTTTTCTTATTCTTTGGGAGAATAAGACTGGTCTCATTTTAATAGACTAAACCAGGAATCTAAACTGAAAGCAGAGGCCATGTAAACAAAACCCTTTTATGTGGTGACTCCAAATGAGTTTACTTTAACAAAAACAGGACAAGTAAATATGTGAGGTTTACAAATATAAACTGCAAAGTTGCTGAAGTGTGAGATAAATTCTCTAAGGCCCTTCTGTTTAAAGTCTATGGCCTGGCATTTCTCCTTTTGAGTTTCTATCAGAGGGAATCTGGGGAGAATAGAATGTTCTGTACAAGAGAAAAGAATTTCCCATAGTGGGGCCAACCAGTGATCTGATCAGGAGACCTCCTGCAGGGGCCTGGCAGGGCAGCTGCTCCTACCCCTGGGGCACAGGGAGATACCTGGCTGGTGATATTACTCAAAGGCCCCCGGCCTGTTCCACCATTGTGACCCAAGACAGAAACACAGAGGTGGAGTGGGGTAGGGAGTGGACCTCAGATGTCATTGTTATCTGAAGGGAAATTGCCCTCCTTTATCCACCAGGAAGCAGAGGGTGTGCCTAGCAGGTGGAATTCATTATGAAGATGAACGTCCTTGCCAGCGGGATTGATGACCTGGCATTCAACCACTCTCCCAGGGAAAAAATCTAAACATGGCATGAGATTTCATCTGGGTGGTTCCAAGACAGTCGATTGGTTTTGGAGGTGGGGGTAGGGGTCAAACCAGTACAAGTACTGTGGGAAAAAGGCAGAAAACAGGGGAGGGGTGGTGAGCTAACCTGTGCACTGTGGTATGCTAGTAAATGTTTAACAACTGGCTCTTGGAGTAGGGGAGAGAGCCCTGATTTGTGATACTTATGGATTTCCATGATATAAATACTCCCAGCATGGGCAATTTCAAGTTATCATGTGAAGTCACTCAACTCACAAAAGTTTTGAAAATTTAACAGTTAGCTCTCCCTAGCTGCTATGCTCACCCCAGCACAGCACTGTCTGCATGGTTGAGGATGTGGGTCTTACTTAGAAGGTTGTGGGTTGAGGGTGATGGGATTTTTGTGGGGGAGAGTAATGTCTGAACCATTTTCCCAATGATTTAAAGTACCCTTTGTTTCATAATACTTAGGATACTCGTTTAATATCTGCCTGCCCTCCTAGACTTCATGGCAGGACTGCATCTAGCTGGGTCCTAATGTATCCTAATACCTACCACAGTGTCTAGCACATAGTAGGAGCTCATATTCTGATGGGTCCAAAGGCCTGTTGAATGCTATAGCTAGTAGTAAGAACACCTACTATGTGCTAGGCACTGGACTAATCCCTTGAAAGGAAAAATTGAATTCTATCTTCATAGCAGGCTTCTCAAAATATGATAGGCGAGTCACTTGGAGAGTTGCTTAAAAATTAGGTTATCTAGGCCCAACCCCAGATCATACTGAATGTGTGGGGTCCGAGAATCTTCATTTAAACAGTTCCCTGTATGGATTTTATGCAAATTCATATTTTAGTACCACTTCCTGATGAGGTAGATCTTATAATTCCTGTTTTATAGGTGAGGAAACTGGCTGATGACTTTCAGTAACTTCCCCAAGGTTACACATTAGATAACTGCTGGGTCCAGGACACCAAGCTAGGTCTGCCAGATGCCAAAACTAACCATAGGCTAGGTGGGCTTGCATGGACTAAAACTGAACGAATAAGTGAGTGATGGGTCTCTTCACTAGGTGTGCACTGTGGGGTTCAAGAGTTGAGTGTGGAGGCAGGGAAGCCAGTAGGAGACAATTACATCAGTTTAGAGATGAGGTAATGAGGCCAGGCTCAGAGTGGAGAGCGCAGACATAGAAAGTTAGACATTGTGATAATTAACAATATTCGGTGCTATGCTGTGTGTCAGGTACTTTCATGGTACCTCATTGTATATGAGCTTTACATTATAAGCTCATTTAATCTGCATAACACCCCAGAAGGAGAGCTGCTGTCATGCACATTATTCATAGTGTGATTCAGAAAGAATAACTCACTGAGCTCACCATTAGGAAGCAGAGCAGCTGAGGTTGGAGCCCTATTTCCCTGAGTCTATGCACCTTGACCCCCGGTAAATCAGGGTTCAAGCCCATGCACACTGTGACGAACTGGGGTGTGAAAGCCACCACAAGGGAGGGTGGAGGCCAGTTGTAGTTAGTGGTATTCCTGCTAATCTCAGTCAGGGTAGCCTTGGCAATGGTTGCAAGAAACACAGTGGAAGACCATCAGTTGCTACAACCACTGGAAAACACAAGCCTGTGTGCCTGACTGTTTCCTGGAAAATGTCACTGGTTTGCTGGGGCATCCCAAGCACTTATGTGGACAGATGCTACCTGCTAGTGAAATGATTTTCTTATGGCTTTTTAGTAGCCTAGGTCCTGCATTTTGTCATATCTCATGTCCATGTGCAGGTCAAATGAGGCTGGGAGCAGCTGTTCTTGGAAATCAAGCAGTTTCCTTGGAGATAAGTCATCAGTGGTAATTAAAACTTCAGAATGAAAGGAGGTGATTCCAGAAGAATGTTCTCTGTGTCATCTTTTCCTCCCTCTTCTTCCTCTTCATCTTCTGCACTCACAGTTTTGCACAGAGCTAATGACAAAGTCTTAGCTGGCTAAAGTCTTGCTGGAAGTCTTGCTGGCTAGAAGAAGCACATATTTGCAGGGTGCGGAGGATGGAGTTGGAGAGTCTGCATTCTGCCAGGAGGTAGCCCTTCTGGGAATCATCTCCCGTGAACCCAAGGGTTTGGAACCAACACAATGTAATTAACAAGGAGGTCGGTGTCTGCATAGAGGCTTTCTTTAAAGAATGTCTGGGATTCTGTGGGAAAAAGACATGAGGCTGAGGCTAAAGACAGGATATCATCCAAATGACTTTGCCAAGGACATGATTTTTATTGACCTGCTTTTGTGCTGTTCTTTCCTAAAGCATTGGCATGTGGAAGAAATGGTCAGACTTCTTATATGACCACTGAGATTATAAATTGGTGTGATCTCTCTGGAGAGCAGGTTTGCAAAATGTCAAACGGTTGATGGGTGTCTACCCTTGATTATTATAAACTGTAGGGTTTGGGAGTTTTTTGTTACTGCAGCATAATTTAGCCTCATCCTGACTAAAACAGTAGTAATAATTTACATGTAGGCAAAAGCTATTTGCTCCCTACATCAGAACCTAGTCAGCTCTAAAATAAGGAGATAGTTCACATTTATCGATATGTAAGTCTCTCTTTATTAGTCAGGGTTCTCCAGAGAAACAGAACCAATATATGAATAATAATATATATATATGCATAATAATATATATAATATATATATGAGCATGTGTACATATATGTATATACGAGTGTGTGTACATATATCCTATTGGTTCTATATATGTAAATAGGATATATGTACACACACATATATAACATATATATATATATATATATGAATGTGTGTACATATATTCTATTGGTTCTATTTATATATATATATATTATTTATATATATGGGAATTTGCTCATGCAATTACGGAGGCCAAGAAGTTCTACAGTCTGCCGTCTGCAAGCTGGAGAACCAGAAAAACCAGTGATGTAATTCATCCAAAGTCTGAAGTCCAAGAGCACTGAAGTTTGAGGGTAGGAGAAGAGGGATTTCTCAGCTCAAACAGAGAGTTTGGATTTTCCCTTCCTCTGCTTTTTTGTTGCATTTGGCCCCTCAGTGGATTGGGTGATCTTCTTTACTCAGTCTGCAGATTCAGGTATTAATTTCATCTGGAAATGCTCTCACTGGCACACCCAGAAATAATGTTTTACCGGCTATCTGGGCATCTCTTTGTCCAGTCAAACTGACACACAGAATTAACCACCACACTCTCCAAAATACATTTTCAAATAGAAAAGGCAAGACACCAAATGGCATGCATGCGTGGACCCAGATTGGTAAAGCCCTACATGTAAACTGTAGATGACCTTATGGATTTAAAAATTGGGACTGCATAATATGTTCCCTCTTGTGGCATCTCAAGCAGGCTTTTCTCTGTGCTGTTCCCAGGCCCCTGATTCTTAGGTGGACTTTTCCATGATTTCGGTTTCTCAGCAACTCTAAATTGAACACCACCATAAACACTCAAGAAGCCAAAGCCTGTGAAAGTCCTATCTTTACTCTTGTCTCATGACACACATAATATGTGGAATTCCCAGCACCATAAAGATCTCACCGGGTGCTGAAATGTGTGGAAGGCGCTTTATGTTGATGTGGCCGGGAAGACAGCTCCCCTAACTCCCTCTGTGGCTCCTTGTCATTCTGCCATTCTTTATAGTTTGTGGTTGCCCAGAATTTATGAAAAAACATATTCCATTTTTACCACTTCACACAACTCTCTGTATCTCACATTGCACCCTGTTACCACCACCACCAATTGGCAAGTGAAACTTAACTCGATCTTTGGCAGCCTTACCCCTGACCAATGGCGTTGATTGACCACGTGACTGGTGTGTGATTACAGTGGCATTACAAGCTCTCTTGGCATCATATAGGCAAAATGTGTGATGGTTCATATCAGCATTTGCTTGTGCAGCCAAGAATCTACTAGTAAACATAGGTCTCTTCAGCCTTAGGGTTACTTGAAGATTTTAATACTAACATTTCTACTACTATTAATTGTAATAATTGTAGTAGTATTAAAATTAACACCAACTATCATTTATCAAGTGTTGACTGTGCTGGGCCCTATGCTAAACATTTCATATGCATTATCAAATTCAACCCTCACCATATATGTCCCTTTGAAGGAGTATAGTGATACTCTGCACTTCGCAGGTGAGGATGCTGAATATTAGGATAAGAAGTAAATGATCCAGGGTCACATAGTTAGGGAGTGGTAATGCTGAGATCACAATCCAGATATCCTGGACTCCAGATTTTTGAGTTAGAATTTCTCACTCTTGGACTATTGCTTGCTAATGGTGAGGCACATGCTTTAAGGTGACCCTCATTCCCTGCTATGATCTTCCATTGGGTCTACAAGGCCTAGATCTGAGTCAGTAGAGAAAATGGGAGAGAAGAGAATCAAGAAATCTACCATCAAGGCATAAACTAACTTCAGCATTGCTCCTTCCTGGGACCTCCCAAAGGAATTAAACAGAGCTCAGAAAGAGCCAGCCTGTCTGCCCATGAGCTGCCGCTCCAGTCAATCAATTGATCAAACATATCTTCTGTCATGCCTAGCATTATATAAGACGGCTTCTAAATGGAATTTTCAGAGACCTGTACTTTCCTTCCTGCATAAGTCCTTTCCCTCTCCCACAATGCTACCAAAAATGTAATGGGAAAAAAATGCCAGTGATGTAACAGCCCTTCAGGCGATTAATCTGTTTCTCTTTAGCTTGAAGTTCTTTCTCTTGAGAGCCAGTGTGGAAAGAGTAGAGAAGACCCTGATTTTAGATAATTCTACCTTCCCTCTAGCTTAGCAACCTCCTGTGCAGGGCCACTCGTGCAGCCCGACTGGAACGCCATTGATCTCCACTTCTCCCAGTGAAGTTAGAAAAGTCATTTCCTTCCCTTAGGACCAGGTCCAGACACCTTAGGACGGCTCATGGGGCCCTTTACCACCTGGCATATGTTCACCTCTCATCGATGCCCCTGCCTCATAGATTACTCTCCCCTTTGTGTTCTTTCAGTTCCATCAACATATATGCTGTTTGAGTCTGTGGCTGTATAATTCACCCTGTGCCCGGAACACTTCCTTCCTGTATCAAAACTGAGCCCCTGTCCAAGTTTACTTGGTAAAACCACTCATCCTTTAGGACTAAGATACCTCTCGTTTCCTTTGGGATGCCTCCGGGGACTATCATGTTTGGAGTAAATGTACCCCATGCGCCACCTTTCTAATTCCTCTGTACTTTTTATTAAACTTATCATAGAGCTAAGCGCACTATTATTTGACTATCTGATCCTTTTCTGATACTCCCTGACCTTTTTCTTCTTCCAACTGTATCTATACAAAGTTGTTTGTGAAAGGAGTCTATACTAGAGAGGACTTCTTTCCTAACCAAGCCACTGAGCAGTTGACTAGCTGACTGTTATAGGGCCACTGGATTGACGTGAGCTGTGGGGGTTTCTACTATCTGTGTGAACTGAATAAAGGATTTCATTAAGAAAGGTTTATTTGGTGCAGACTGATATTGCGGTGGAAGGCATAATCTGGGGTCCTGGGCTGTAATGGACTTCACGTTTGTTTGTTTTCCACCCTCTGAAATGTATGTGTGCTTCATGAAATCTTTCTCACTTGTCAAGAAAAAGGAAAGGGAAGGGAGATTACATGTCTGTCTTATTCATTGTGTATTCCTAGCACCTTCAGTGACTGGTAGGTGTTAGACCTTTCGTGCAGAAAAGAGAAGTTCAGCGATGTATGTAACTCAGCCATCTGCAGACATTCATGAGTAGACATTGCAGTTCCATAGGCTTCTCTCTCATACTTCCCTCCTCTGCAGCCATGCCACAAACTCACATCCTGGTTATCACTAGGCTTGTATTTTTCCATGCTGAGTTTTCTTCCCCATCTCTGCGGATGGAAACTTTTGCTTTCCTCTTGGGTTTCTAGTCTTTCTACTCCCACACCAACTCTGTCCAGAGCCCACACCCCCCACAGCCTTTCTCCTGGCCTCCTTTCCTGCTTTTATTTGAATGCATCACTTTTGGCAAAAAGCGATTCTCCTTCTGGCCATCCTCGCATTCCCATCACTCTGAAGCTCACCCGCTTTGCAGATGTTACAGACAGAGTCATTGACCACACCCCTGTCCCCTCTCCTGATATTTCACAAGTCCAGGCCACTGATGAAGTGGTGGACCACCCTAGGACCATCTTGGATGGTCTTGCCATCCCTGCTTCCTTGGGAAGGATGACACAAGAAGGCATTATGCCAATCTCTGTCTGAGCAGGTCCCTCCCACCATATTGCTGCAGTTGCCGTAAGGACCAGCTAAGAAATGTTTATATTAATTGAAATGCTCCTTGGGAGTAGGGGTGCAAGACCAAACCAGAGCCATGTGGGAAAGTTACAGCTGTGCTGCATGAAGAGGATTGACTCCTGTGTGCAGCATGCTTTCCATCGTGACCTCATGTGCTGCTGTCCTTGGAAACACCTGGATGCTGTGAAAGTTTGTCAGTGTGGACCACTCTGGAAAGGTTAGTGTGCTGCGTCCATCCTGCTGTCAGTCTTTGTGGCTCTGTCTCTCTTTCTCCCCCTCATTTATTCATACCTCCCCACACTAATTTTAAAGGATAGTTTCAACCTCTTAGGGGACACATAAAGTGCCCTATAATGAGGAAGCTGCATCTGAAAATAGTTTGTTGGGCATTCTGTGCTGCACTAGAGGATTAATTGAGTCCCAGTGGACAAATACTTGAGCCTGGTTATGGGCTGAGGCATTTGGGCAGAGTAATATGGAGAACCCATGGGATTTTCCTCAGTTGATGCTCAGCAGCTGGAGTGTGGCCGTCATGGAGTTGGGACCACCTCTGGGCAAATCTGCCCACTTCTTAGGCAGATTGTTCCACCAAATGCCCACCCAGTGCTTGGTCCCTGTAGAGTGACCCCACATAGGCCTCATCACACTGATAGGCATTCAGTCTCATTTCTGAGTCTGCATTTGTCTGACCTGCACATCCTGGCGTAACTGCTCTCGGCCACGTGGTACACCCCTTGAGGGCAGGGAGCACGACTGTACCTCAGTGTGTGTGTCCGTGTGTCAGTGTGTAACTGAAGTGCTCTGGCTGGAATGGCCATGCAATGTAGCATGTTTTATTCAGACAGGGGTAAAAATGTGCCCTTGGCCAAGCTTACAAAATGCCTCCTTCAAACTGGGATATTCCCCGTCAACTCGGTAAGACCAGGAAAAGAGCCCCAATGTTGCAAGGGCAGGGGTGAGGGCCTGCGGGTTCTGCCTCTTCCAGAGTGGTGACTTGCCAGGCTGTCCTCAGCCCTCCAGCCTCTCATGGAGGAGCTTTCAGAGTGCTGCAGCCTGGGGGCCTGTTCACTAGTTGCAAAGTGTCCTGTGCAGAAGCCGAACAGCCCTTGGCCTGTGGAGGCTGGGCAGTGGTGTGGACCCTGCCCCGCAACAGCCCACGATGGAGCAGAGTGAAGGCAGCCCCTGTAGGAAGATGAAAGCTCCCTCCTCCTCAGCCGGCTGCTCCTCCTGCCTCAGTCCACTGTCGCTTGATGGAGGCTCGGGTCTTTGATGAAGCCAGTGGCACAAAGGACATTGTACAGGACTCACAGAGGCAGATTCGGGGCCAAGACCCCTTTAATATGAGAGCCTGGGAACAAGAAAATGCTGGAAACTGGGACGGCCCTTCCAGTAGCTTGTCTTTCTCAGAGCGCGTCCTCAGGTCCACCAAGAACATTTGGCTTCTCTTCCTGCGATGGAACTCTGTTACTGCATCAGTGAGGACTCCATCCAAGCACATGATCAAGTCAGCCCTCGGCGGTGGTAGGGGATGTAACAGGAGCTTGGTTAACCTTTGGAGTCGGCAGCCCTGGTTCTTGGCCTGGCCTCCATTTCTACCTCCTGCTCTCTGAAGCCAAACTCTGTTGAGGAGGGACTTTGGTTCTGAGAAGCCTGTGGTCCTCTGCAGTCACCTGCACACACTTCAGGGTGTTAAGGCAGGTCTCTAGGGAAGGCAGGACGAGGACATCTCTGTTTACCCCGTCACATGGCACATCCAGATACACAGTGCTGTTGTGTAAATGGAGTCCTTTCAGCTCTCCAGGGAAGGCCTTGTCCCTCATCTCTTTGGAAAGTACTGATTGTTTTTTTTTTAATGATCCTGTTGATCTCAAACCCCTGAATTCTTAGGAGCACTCTCTTCCAACCAACGCAATCCACTCACTACCTCTGACTGGTTCTTAAACCAATGTGTTTAAATATCACCCAAGGAGTTTTGAAATGCAGATTTCTAGGCTCTAAACACAGATTTTGATTCTACTAGTCTGGCAGGGCCTGGTAAACTCTGATCTATTAAGCCTTCAGTGATTTCTATATAAGTGGTCACCAGATTTCTCTGAGTCAGTCACCACCCTACTGAATTTCCAAAGCCAGGTGGTCTGGGTTTGTATGTGTCTGTGTTGTTTAACAGCTCTGCAATCTTGGGAGAATTACTCAAGTTATCTGAAAGTCAGTTTTCCCTTCCAGAAGTATCATGAAAATTGTAATACCTCTCTTCAAGGACTGACATGAGCATTAATGATTTAATGTGTATTAACACCTTAGCACATGACCTAATACCTCGTACCTCGTAAATGCTAAACAGTGTCACAGGCCACCATTATTAATGACTATAAGTATACTGATGAGTAGATCCTTTGATTACCTCCTTTCGGCCCTAGACCATCCTGATTTGAAGACCTCCTTCCTCCTATTCCCAGCATTCCTTTTTTTTCTTCTGATTCTGTAGGTTCTGTAGGTGTCTCCCCTTCCTAAACAGCCTTGCTACCAGTATTTTTCAGTGGGTTCCTGCAAGTTTCTGCTCCATCTCTAAAAGGTTTATCACCATTGTATGCTCATTCAGCCCTTTCTAGAACATATAGGTTAGCTTTATCAGAGAATTCCTTCAAGGAGCCTGTTCAGAAGCAATTGAATTTTCATTAGGAGCACAGACTTGTGTAATATGCACAACAGTATGAATGTTACAACCTCTCAGCCTTCTTCACCTGAGGCCAGGCCTACTCCCTCCACTCTAGCCAAGGATGCATTTCCACACTTCCCAGGAGTCCACCTGCTTTGCTCCAACTGCCACCCCCTACGGCGTATGACCACGTGGAGCCCACAGTTACCTAGGATGCAAACTGGAATACCTTCACAGACTGGATAACAAATTCCAAAGCTTACCCCTTGCCAGCACCTTCCTACCAGGAGCTATCTGTCAGCTTCTGAGGGGAGCTGTTAGTTTCTCAATCTCAGGAAGATGCCCAGCAACTGCTGCCAGGGGACCCTGTGTCCAGGCCTAGAGCTGGTTGGAAGAGTGCTCTCCCACCCTCCACCAGCTCCCAGGTGTGCGAGCCCAGTGGACGGGACGTTCTTGCCCACATGCTCTCTCATATAGTTCCTCTGTCCTTTGTTGCTGGCACCTGTGATCTTTCTTTCCTTACACTGAAATATCACATCAGTACCTGGAGTGAGACTTTCTAGTAGGATCATTTTTGCCCATTCAGACCAGCGCTGTGTATAGAAATCAATTTTTCCCAGAACTCAGACTAACTCCCTAGGACTGTGTATTGGGTTTGAGACCAAAGCTTCCAGATAGGAGAGTGGATTCACCTTGCTCTGCTCTCTGTGGGGTTTATAATGGACCTCTGCCACCTTCCATCCTTCAACCTCTGCCTCTCACTCTCCGTTCCAGTGTTGGCCCCATAGCCTTGTTATTGTCTTAAATGAACATGTTCATTTATTTGTGCTCTTGTTTGTTGCTTCTCTCCCCTCACTAAGCCGAGAGCTCCACAAGAACACTCACCCTGTCTGTGTTTTTCTGTTGCTCTTTTATCGTACAGAACTGGGCCTGAAAGAGGGCAGGCACTCACTAATTTTGAATAAGTGAATGAATGAAGCAAGAAAACAAACAGGATTGGACATCCATGAATTCACTGGCCAAATGCCATTTTTAGTATCTTCATTAATATCCCAATATGCATTTCCTATAGAGATTTTGTGCAAACAGCATCCAAAATGAGACACGAGGGTACCAGTCATCCCAAGTAGACAGATATACGAACTCTACCCTAACAGCAAGAACAACGTGTTCTGAGGCAGAGCAGGTGTGATAATAGGAACTCCAATAAGTATATCTGACCCTCAGAATAACTTCCCACTCTTTCTGGAAACAGGGGATTAAAAAAAAAGAAATCTTTCAACTCGGAGTAAGAAAAAATCTTATCAGGAAGAAACATTGACTTGAATTTCCACTGAGATATAAGAGATGGAAAACAGGTTTGAAAGTGGGATGGCTTGGAAAGCCAGAATTTCAGAGCTTATAAAAGGATGAGGAGAGGGCAAAGTGATATAAGGCAGAGGCTGGAAAGGTGCCCCTGATGGCAGGATGTGTCCCAGCACTTGATAAGCAGCCTGTAAACCAGCAATGTCTCTTGCATTAGCCTGCTGGCTAAAGTCTGGATTCACACTCCAGGCAAGCAAGAGGCCCAGAATCAGACCCTGGCATGGGACCAGAAGCTAGTGTGGGCACAGGCCATGCCTGGGAAATTGGACAAAGGGGAATCTTGGACACTGGCCTGGAGAACCCAAGGGATATTGCTGGGATACAGTCCAGGGATGGGCGAAGGAATAGGAACGGCCTAGAAACAGAGGGCCAACCTTGGAGGTATTGGGCTCCATCCTGAGAGATGGAGCTAAGGGTTGGGAAAGGAGGGAGGAATTGGACCCGAGGCCTCATATGGAGGGGTCAGTTTATGGGGCGCCTGTGGCTTCGCCTGTGGGTGGAGAGGGAGCTGTTAAAGGCACCGAGCTGATTTGGACAAATAAAGATTTCTTTCTGAGGCTCCCTGGGTGTCCTCCCCTCTTCCCCACCCCCAGCAAGACCACCTACCCCTGGCTGAGCCTCCTCCTCCTCTCCATGGCTACTGGTATGTAGTTCTGAGTACAGAAAGCACTTGGTCTAGGGGTGAGCACCCCACAGGCTCTGTGGTCCTCCTTTCCAAATTTCTCCCCAGCCCGGGGTCCACCCATGACACTTTTCCAGGCAGTGAGAGAAGTTGCCTGAAAACATTTAGCTGAGCATGATGATTGTATAAACTCCAAGGTGGTTTTAGCATCTCAAGTGAGACACATTTGCTAGTGTATGCAGCCGGAAGATCCATGTTTTACAGGATAGCTGGGCAGTGCAGAGAGGGGCCTCCGTGCTTTTCATATTTCACCTCTCCCACACTCGCAGCCTGGTGGGCGGCTTTCACTTGAAAGTCGGAAAACTTTCCAGCCCTTGCCCGTTAGTGTGACTCCTGATACGCCTCATAAACTATTCATAAAACAAAATGATTCCAGCCAGAGTTTCTTCTCCTTTTTGCTCCTCCTCAAGGTTTATTTTCCCCAGCTCTGTTCTGCCTCCTCCACCTTCCTGGTTAACCCCGGGGCCCACTTAAGGAGGCATCGCAGCCTGATGAGGATAACGTGGACACAGCTCCACAGGTCTTCTCATGGAACCTTGGACCTCCTCTTGACCTGTGTCCTTCTCCGGTTGTGATGTCTGTCCTTCCATATAACTTCCAGCTATTCCCTTCCCCTCCTGTTTTTCAGTGTCAAGGGCATTTGGAAACCTTTTCAGCAAAGTTGTCCTTTTGCTGTATCCCCTTGCCCCAAAAGTATAGGGCTCGGAAAGGCCTGAGCAGGCAGTTAGCTGTGTTGCCACAGGATGTTCCAGTTTCTTCTTCTGCCCACAGACACAGGGTATGACTTTTAGAGAAAGGCCACTGGTCATGGGACTAGAAATGAGGTCTACAATGGGTGCATTCTCCCTTTAACCAGCTGTAAGCTTGGCAAATGGGAGACTTTGCAGCATAGTCACAGGGTCATGCAGCTCTGGGTTCAAAGTTTGACTTGGCCACTCTCTTGCTGGAGCACCTACCTAAGCCTTAGTTTCCCATTCATCCACCTAGTGCATTCTCCCTTTAACCAGCTGTAAGCTTGGCAAATGGGAGACTTTGCAGCATAGTCACAGGGTCATGCAGCTCTGGGTTCAAAGTCTGACTTGGCCACTCTCTTGCTGGAGCACCTACCTAAGCCTTAGTTTCCCATTCATCCACCTACCCATTCATCCATCTATCCTCCCACCCATTCATCCATCTATCCTCCCACCCATTCATTCGTCCATCCCTCCATGCATACATTGATCCATCCAATAATTAATGAGCACCTTCTCTATTCTAGGTTCTGTTTTAGGCACTGAGGACTTGGGAGTGATAAAGCTGACATCCTAATAAACTTTGAATAAGAGAACCTACCTTACTGGTTGTTGTAAAGATTAGAAGATAAAACATATAGGCCGGCCCGGTGGCGCACTGCTATAGTGCGCCACTTGGGAAGTGCAGCGGCACTCCCACCCGAGGGTTCGGATCCCACATACAGACCGGCCGCTCACTGGCTGAGCGAGGCGCGGGGGCGACACCGAGGGCTGCGATCCCGTTGCCGGTCCTGGTCCGGTACGGGGGCGACACTGAGGGTTGCGATCCGTTGCCGGACACGGAAAAAGACAAAAAAAAAAAAAAACATATAAAATATCTATTAGGTTGAGCCATATGAAATTGCAATTTTTGTAGGTCAAAGGTGTTTGAATATCAATAGCTTCATGTGAATCAAGCCAACAGAAAAGTGCCTAGCACACAGTGGGCCCTCAATGAAGGGACAGGAAATGAACACTTATGCATGAAGAGCTCATGTACTCCCCAACAAGAACAAAATGGCCTTCCAAGTATCTAGTTCATTTGATGGAAAATGCAGTTTACATCGAGTATTATTTACAGCTCACGTTTTTTATTAAGTGTTACAAGCCCGTGAAGTCTTGAGAAGCAGCTGACAGGAAGTAGCTTGTTGAATTTTACCCTGTGTTTTAATGCTCCTGCCCGCCAGACCGTATGACCAATATTTCCAAATATTCTGATCCTTTTCTTGAGTAAGTCAGCAGAGCTTAAAACAGACTTCACATTATTCAAAGCATCCGTAGCAGAAGGGTGGGTGAGGAGGAAGACCTTGTATTAAACATTTATGTCTCATTGCTGAATTGCAAACGTAACCCATCTTTACTAAAACCTCTCCAAATGGTTGAAATAAATTTCTTACAATGAGTCTATTTTTCCCCCCATCCGGAAAATATACAAAAGCAGGTGTCTAGACTTCCTGATGTGTTAAAAAAAAAAAAAAAAACCCTCAGTTTTTAATGTTTACTTGTTTTCAGGTGCAGTCAGGGTTGTTAAGAAAACATTGACAAAGCTTCCCAGGGATTCAAGTTGCTGTGCTATTTGGCTCTCCAAGGCTTGAAGGCAGTTACCGACTGCTGCTCCTATGACTCAGTGGTTGGCGCATGGGCCTCACAGCAGAGGACTTGGCTTTGAATCTTGACTCTCCCACTTGTGGAGAGTGATCGTACCTACTGCTAGGGTTGTTCTGAAGAAATAGTGGGAGAGTCCTTGTTATGTCCTTATTAAAGTGTTGGCCATGTATTGAGCAATAAATTATTGTTATTGCTAATATGGGTATTATCAGTGATACTAATATTGTTATTATTTGGGGGGGATTTTCAGCAACCATACCTCTCCTTAAGACTCAAAAGATATATAATTCCTTTGTGATAATTAGTCTCCTTCTGCTTTACCAAGGCTCGTTTTCTGCTCTTCTCTGTTCAGCTCAAACCCCTGTGGACTGGATCACTCAAACTCTTCTGCCTTCTGGGCTGCAGTTGACTTTGGGCAATGGGATACACAATTATGTGAAAAATGAGCCTGAGAGACCCTGAAAGCATTTTTGGTTGGGACTAGATTTATTTGGAAAAACAGCTTGTACTTAAGACTTCTGTAACATGGCTTAGAAAGTACTTTCAATATAATCCCTCCAGCTTTTATGTATGCAGAAGACACAAAGAGGAGAAATCACTTAATATCATTAAAAAAAAAATTCAGCCTCCTATCTGCCTCTTGAGAGATGTCCATTACTTATTATGGAGTCTTACAAACAACTTTCACTATTTTTAAAGCAGTTATTTAAATACGTATCGGGCATCTATCACATGTTGGGCATGGTTCTTTAACACTTTGGACTCACCTCAGGATCAATAGAAAAGAAAAGGTCTTTCTTAAAAACCAATAACATCTTTTGTCAGAAAAAAATGGGTTCTAGATAGGTCAAAGAACTTCAGAGTCCCCTTTCTTTTTTCTTTTTTTCTGGCACAAATTAGGGATTGGGTTGTCTATGAGGCCCTTTGGTCACCTGTGAGGTTAAAGGTTCATCTTAGAAACTCGATCCTAGTCTCTCCTTCCACTCCAGCCTCTCCCCACCACACCTTTGAAGTCTCCACTGCCATACTTCTTAGAGTCATCTGCTTTAGCATTCCTGTCACTGGAAAGGATCAAGCAGTTGCCTCTCTGAGAGTCCTAATTTCTGTTGGTGTTTGAGCTGTCCTCAAGAATTTATCCTTCTCTCTCCTGCATGGGACTCCTGGAATTAACGAGAAGCAGGAAGCATCTTAGGGCCTGTTGGTCATTGAAGAGATGTGGTAGGAATAACTGAAAATTGGTGACATCTAAGGTCATTCACCTCATTGGGTTTGAATGGTCTGCTTACCAGGCAGTGAGAAATTTCTAAGAGAGTCAGAAGGATGTTGTATTAGTCTGTTTAGGTTCCTTCTAACAAAATACTTGGAACTGGATAAATTACAAAGAAAAATGAGATTTATTGCTTACAGTTTCTGAGGCTGGGAAGTACAAAGTCCATCTGGTGGTGGCAACAGTGACCCAGTGGTCTCATACTGCAAGATGGTGGAAGCAGAGAGAGCAGAGAGGGAGGAAAACAGACTCCCCTCTTCTTTTAAAGCCCTCAGAACCATGCCCCTGACCACCAGTTTTAATCCATTTACTGCTGCATGGTCCTACATTCCAATCACCTCTTTAAGGCTCCATCTTTCAATTCCCATAGTGGCTTTTCACACCCTCTTAACAGTCACAGTGGGGGCTAAGTTTCTAATACACAAAACTTGGAAAACAATTCAAGCTTCAGTGGGTTTTGGGGGACATAATTCAATCCACTACAGATGTATTCCTTGATCACACAAAAAAATTATTAATCACCATCTCTTTTACTGAATATATGATAATGGACAAGATGGATATGACTCCTGACTTTAAAGAGTTTAGATATTAGAACTGTGCTGTCCAATACAATAGTCACTAATTGCAGGTGGCTATTTAAACTTAAACTAATTCAAATTAAATAAAATTTAAAATTACCTTAATCACACTAACCCCACTTCAAGTACTCAGTAGCCACACATAGCTAGTGGCTGCCACTGTGAATGCAAAAATAGAACATCTCCTTTATTGCAGAAGTTCTATTGGACAGTGCTGGTCTGGAGCAATATATAAATAAGTAAATACCAATGACAAAAGAATATATTAAATACTGTAATGAAAGAAATGCCCATGGTTGTGAGAGCCCATGGGGATACTACTGTATTTAGATTCCCGTGGTTGCAAATTATGGAAAACCAACACGATCAGTTGTTGATCTATATAGTAATGCCATTTAACAAACCACTCCAAAATTTAATGGCTTCAAGCAATCAGCATTTATTTAGCTCATGAGTCTGTGAGTCAGAAATTTGTACAGGGCTGGGCTGGGTGGTTCTTCTGGATTGACTGAGTTCATTTACATGTCTTGTGGTCCACTGGCTACTGGCTGGGGCCATGTTGGCAATGGGCCTTGAGTGTCATCCTCTAGCAGGCTAGCTCTGGCATGTTCTCATAGTGATAACAGAAGTGTAAGCATGAGAAAGTTCTATCATATGACATTTCAAGCCTTTATTTGTGCCTGCTAACATCCTAACGGCTAAACTAAAGCACAAGTCCAGCCCAGATTTAAGGGGTGGGGACATATATTCTGCCTCTTTAGGTAGAGAAACTTCATATTCACAAGACAAAAAGCACATATAGGAGAGTAGAATTAGCAGTGGTAATGGATTAGTCTATGACACCACTTTACACTGGCTTAATTTTAGAAGGTCATTTATTGGCTCATGGAATATAGAAGACTAAGAGTAGTCTAGCTAACTTCAGCTATGACTAGATGCAGGTGCTCAAATAAAGTGGTTAGTAATCTGTCCTGATCCCTCAGCTCTGCTTACCACTGTGTTGGTTTTTTTCTCAAGCAATCTGTCCCCAGGTGGCAGCAAAGATGACCAAATAATTCTAGACTTACCACTAGCTTCTCAACTCAGCAGTGAGTGATCTCATTGGCCTGGCGTGGCTCACGTGCCCACCTCTGAACCAATCACTGCAGCCTGGGGATTGAGTGCTCTCGCTGGCCAGGTGTGTGCCAATCCCTGGAGCCTGATCGGGGATTCGGGGATGCAATACTGGAGACCAGGGAGAGATGGTTCTCCCAAGGAGAATTGGCATGCTCTTTCCAGAAAAGGGGCAATAGATGCCAAGGATGGAAGTGACAGATTTCCACACAGGCAGATGTCAGGAGGGGCTTATGTGTGCGTTCCACGCCAAGTGAGGAAATACAGAGCTGAGAAGAGGCATAAGACCCTGGAAGACCTGGGGAAAAAAAGCTCAGTCTGCAGTAGAAAGTGATAGATTCATAGTAAAGCTGGAGTGAAGAAAGAGAGAAAAGGAGTAGAGTGAAGGAAAAGGATAAAAAAGACAAATAGGAAATGAAGGGAGAGAAAGGGGGAAATAATATGGAGAAAAAGCAGGTGAGATAAAGAAGAGACTGGGGCAGGGGGAGAGAGAGAGAGAGAGAGAGAGAGAACAGGCACGGAACTGCTTGTCATGGTACTTTGGTTCCAGTCTTCTGATTCTGCAGTCCAGGACTGTTACAGACTCCAGCAAGTCTTTCCATTGGTTTCTTCAACTCTGTAATAAGCGCTACAATAACTACCCCGTCTGTCATTTAGGGCTGCCATTTAAATGATCTAAGAGATATGAATCCCCTTTAAAAACATTATATGAGTGTGAAGAACATGATTGTTACTGGGGGAAAGAAGGCTTCCAAATAAGACCCTATAGAAAACACTGTACTACCAAACCGAGAGTCCTTCACTGCTTATTAAAGAATTGAGTCTTTGAACATATTGAAAACAGGTTTAGAAAGAAAGAGAAACTCAGTCTAGCCATTGAAATGCTGAGCTGTTCTACTGTGTTTGTAATTGACCAAGGGCTTAGGTTTCTGAGCAGTGTCTTAGATTTCCCCAGGAAGACCAGTACATCCCTCTATCTGTCCATCCATTCATCCAGTTACATCCTAGATGGTTCTTTAGATTACCTGTGGCTTAACACATAAACACATACAAGGAAATAATGATAAAATCCATGTGAAAATATGCAAGCAGGTCCAAGAAAAATAGGAAGAGACATAATGATGATGGTTAAGAGTTTAAGAGACTGTGAACTCCTCAGGGACAAGGAGGGTATCTTTTTCGTCTCAATTCCCAGGCAGAACTTGGTGCCATGTGGGAATTGAGATTTATTTCTAAATGAAAAAAGAAAAATAACTACAATCTGTCAAATGCCTCCTCCATCCTAGGTATTTTGCATATATCGTTTTTCTTAATATTATTTCTAATCTTTTATTTAGGAAAATTTTCAAATGTGCATAAATGTTGAAAACATGGTATAGTGATCATCACATACTCATCACCTAGAGTAGGAGTCGCTGTTTTTGCTGTTTATGTTGCATGTGTCATTTTAAAACATTACAATTATTTGTTGGGAAGTAGAGTCTGTTATTGCCATTTTGCATATGTGAGGAGCTCACACAGCTGTACGTTGCCTAAGGGGGAATTGACCCCAGGTTTCTTTGACTCCCTAACCCATGTACTCTCCATAGGCAATATTGCCTCTTGCCAAATGACCAAACCTGGATTCTACCTCTTGGCCAATGCTGTTTTCCTACGTCCATCACCTGGCTCCAGTCCTGCCTTCCTTTTTTCCCTTTTCCCTTTTATACTCCATGCTCATCTTCTCAGAAGAGCGATCTGAGTACTGGAATGTTCTGTAGTCTAGAAAAAACCACCATACCACCCTTAACAGCAGCATCATGCAGAATGACCACAAGCTGGCTTGAACCTAAAGGCAAGTTCACTGTCTACCCTGTGCCTGGACTGGACCACTGGAGGAGGTGAGCTGGGCAGTTCGTATTTCAATCTCCACTGCACGCATGCTGACCTCCTGCTGTGTCTCGGGAACCATGTTGTGTGCCCCACCACCTGAATTCAGACCTTAGTTCAAATGTCACCTCTTTGAGCAGTCCTCCTTTCATCCCCATCACTCAACTCTTTCACCTCTCCTTATTTTTGTTACAACTTGAAGTATTGTATTGTTTGTCTACTTGGTTATTTTATGACATCCCCGCACCCCAGTACAAAGTAGTGCAGGAATAGGAACAGAAACTTCATCTGTCTATTCCAAATACCTGGAGCAGTATCCAGAAAATAATAGATGCTCAGTAAACATTTGCTGAATGATCCATTGGATTATTTAGGTTTTTTCTAAACTTGTAATGTGGAACCCAGAGTCTTTTATTAAGCATTCATCACATGCTATGTACTATGTATTTACTATATGCTGCATACTAAGCTAATTTAGATACATGTGGTTATCTGATTTTATCTTATAGTAACTGTATGAAGGTAGGAATTGTTATTGTTTACATTTCATACTTGAGGAAAAGGAGGCACAGAGAGGGTAAGTAACCTGGTCAAAGTCACACAGCTAGTAAATAGCAGAGGTGGGACTTGAAACCAGGCCTGTCTGACTCCACAACCACCATGTTCTTTGTCTCATTCCTGGAAGTGCTTTGCCATGCAAGCCAAATATGGCCAGTTGAATACCCAGGGAGGTTCCCATTGGATGGCTGCCCTCAGGGCTCAATGCTAGAAGGAGCTGCAGGTGTTTAGATGAGGGCAGAGGGCGATCCAAATGGAGAAGTTCATCATTTTAACTGTAGCTGACATGTGAGGGGGATAAGATAGTGGAGGGCAAGGGCTGGGAGCTCTTTGCCATGGTAGACGTGTCCTCTGTTGCTGTGAGATCTGTCGCTGATGGTCCTGTGTCAGGGAGCACTGAGCTAGGAGGAGAGTGGCTTTAATTCTGTGATCACCAGGAGAAGCAGCTGGTTCTGAGAAGCTGCCTGCAGACATTGATTATTTTTGTTCTGGCAGGCCCAAGCCTGGTTTGATAAGGCAGACACCAGATGAACCTGCTGAGTCAATGCTGAAAGAGCTTCTCACTGGGAAGACACTGTAGAGGATAGCCAGCACCATCGTCGCAGAATTTTTCTTTAACGTCCAGTGTACCTCATGTTCAAAATAGTAATTGAAACGTATGCTGTTTATTACACTCACATATGTTTGTAATCAAGGTACAACTCTAGTGGATGAGAAGCAAAAAGCTATAATTTGCTGCTTAGCATCATAGCTGTCGTACATTCATTTAAATAGCTTTATTTATCTTCTTCTCCATAAAGAACCTTCCATATTGCAAATTTATTGAATGGTTAATGGCCTAAAAGTATGGGGTTCATTACAGAGCGATGTATTTATTGCAGTGTTAATTAAATAAAAGCATTGTAATCTTTCCAAATTGAACAATTATGTTCATTTAAACATTTTAAACAGAAAAAAATCTTTTATATACTAATTGAGTTGCATAATGAAAAGCATGTGTAATGGAAATTTAAATCAAAACAAATACTGAAATAATTTGAACAATTTTTTTTAACGATATAAAATGCCTACCTCCATCTTTATTAGAGATATGCTAACAGCCAGCTTGCCTGAAGAACCCATGACCTCTGAGCAGGGTGTATGGTTTCAGAGTCCGTCAGCCATGCTCCCATACCAGCTGGCCAACCCTTAGACATCAAAGTTCTGGTTGGCTACCAGCCGCAGCCCCTGACACTCTGGCTGCTGGCCTGGATACTGACAGGCTGGCTTGAGGCCTGTAGGCTGAGCTGACAGCATTTTCTGCAGAGTCTGATGAATGGTTTCTGGCAACAGAAGGCTATGTTCTGAGTGCCTGTGAGAGCAGTACCCCATCTAAAAAATGTACACTGTCTCTCCCTGCTTGCCCAGGGTGGGAGCCTCTGAAGTGCCTGGTGCCGCTGTTTTTTTATACCCACAAGGGGTCCTCATTTGCTCTTGGGATTCCCACCCGCTCCCCGTCTCTCTCAGGCTATAAGCTGCTGGTCACAAAAACAGTGCCATCGTCAGCATTGAAGGGATTAGCTTTACTGGTGCAGTCCAGCAAAGACTCTTTGCTGCCTATATTTTGTGGCTCTATCCCATGTTTCTGTTATTTAGAGCTAAATCTTAATGCAACGTTGAGATGGAAGGAAGTGGTACGGAGGCAGAAAAACAGGCGCATTCTTCAACTAGATGCTCATTTCCTGGTTCCACAGAAGGATTTGTGTGGGATCCTTGGTTTACCCACGTCTTACTCTCTTGTTTTGAAATAGTCTTTAGTTTAGCTAGACTCCATTAGCACTAGGGCTCAGATACATGGCAGAATGCAGGAGGGTCACCTTCCATTTTTGGACACCCAGATTTTGCTGGGATTATCAAGAGGCTTAAGGAGAAATCACTGTACTAAAACCTTTAATTATTGAAAAGTAGCAACAGTAAGTAAGTTGCTTTGGAAGCAAATTCCTGCCAGCCTTATCCTTAGGATGAAGTTTTAGAAACAAGAATATCTAATAATAATCCCCATGCTGACTAAATATATTAATAAAAAGGGCTTATAGCAACATAAATAAAAAAATATATATACTCTGATTAGGCACATGACTCAGGCACATTTTCCTCTGTCCCATTCATGAAAACTTGCCAGGAGTGTCACTCAAGCCAAAGCGATTTAAGTGGATCCCAGAAGAATGGAGAAAAATTCCTAAGGTCAACCCACTATGCCTAAGATTTTAGTGGCAAGGTTTAGCAAAGACAGGTAGGTGAATACCTAACAACATGGAAGGTGCATCCCTATGTCAGTCAAAACTTGGACAAGAGAGTCTCAGGGCTGGGTTCCGTCCCTTAAAAGAGTCTATTTCCGGGCCGATCCCATGGCGCACTTGGGAAAGTGCAGCGCTGGGAGAGCAGCAGCGCTCCCGCCGCGGGTTCGGATCCTATATAGGGATGGCCGGTGCGATGCGCTCGCGGCTGGTCACCAAAAGGACAAAAAAAAAAAAAAAAAAAAAGAGTCTATTTCCCAGCCTTGAGTTCATCTACAGGAAAGGAAAATGTCATGTAAAGAAGAGCCGTGTTAGCAGGGCCCTCATTCCTCCTTCTCAAGTAAGGCTTGGCCAGGTCCTAACTTCCAATGTAATTTTGGGGAGTGGGGTGGGATCTGTGCCACGGATTGATGGGACTATTGACACTTTACTAAAATGTTCAACCCTTTGAAATACCTTCTGTATACTCATTTTGCACTTAACTTCATTTCATATATTTGTCATAGTCCTAACAATCATTGAAAGGCACCATTTTTCAAAATGTGACAGAGAACTAGCTCCAGGTTGAGGATGGTTTAGAGAGAAGATCCTGAGATATTTAGTGTGTCTGCTCCATTTTTTTTTTTTTAATTCCCAGTAGCATCCCAATTTCAGCTATGAAATTATGCCTGGAATTTAAAGAGAAAACTCTCAGGGACTTGAAGGATTTTTGAGGAGAAAAACCATTAAAAATAATAATAACAGCAACAACAATAACTTACTTAACATCAGATAGCTAGTTAATGACAGAGATGAGATATGCACTCAGGTAGTACAGCTCCAGAGTTCACATCTGAACTACTGATCTATTCTAGTTCTATGTCATATGAGTTATTTGAACACGAACCCTGTTCAGAATTTATTATCGATGATGCTGCTGATGATACAAACCTCATGGGTCTACAGTGCATCATTCTCTGCAAATCCTAGCACACATTATCCCATGGTGGTCTCATAATAATCTAGGAAGACTGGTCTTTGTGACCCCATTAAATGGGAGGGCACACTGAGACTTGGGGGGGTAAGTGAATTTCTTCCCAGGTCATGTAACCAACAAGTGGTAGGTTCAAGCTTGGCCCTGAGATTTATAATATTTTGTAATTTTCCCCATTTCTGCATCCTCTCTTCATCTATAAAGGGGAGAATTGGCTGATTTAGTGAAAATGAAACTCCCACTGGGCAAGTTCATTGATCACAGCTACATAAGGGGAGACTGTTTTTCATCCAAACAGAACGGGTGCCTGGACTGTTTGCATGCAGGATTACTAGAGCCAGGGCAGCCCTCCATTAACACGAATAATTGGAACACGACCATATGGTTTCAAGAAGCTGTACATATGCTGGTTCCTTGTGATAGTAGTCATGTTCAGTGTGCACCTTGGGGCAGAGTCAGAAACACTGCCTTCAGAGGCTAAGGATATCCATTCACTCATTTGTTCCTTCATTCAACACATTTATTGAGCTCTTCATAAGTGTCTGCGCAGTTCAAGGCTGCTCATACCAGGGTGAAAAAGAGAAGAAGAAAATGGCAGCTGGCCTCCCAGAGCTCACATTCCAGTGGGAGAGACAGACTCAACCAACCAATCTGAATAAAGGCCATTAAGAAAACTAAAGGAAAAGGAATACTATCCTGCATAGTTTCAGGGTTGTGTGTTGTTTTTGTGCCTGGCAATGTGATGGATGCTGCGAATAAGACCATGAATAAGACAGATGAGATCCTTGCATACCTGGACTTACAAGCTTGAGCGGAAGTCATAATGAGTGAGTAAAAAAAGTAATTACAGAATGTGTTAAATCTACGGAATAGGGGTCAACAAACTTTCGGAAAAGGGCCATATAGTAAATATTTTTGGCCTTGCAGGCCATATGGTCTCTGTCACAACTACGCGACTCTGCCATTGTGGGGTGAAAGCAGCCACAGACTATGTGTAAATGAAGGGTCACGGCTGTGTTCCAATAACACTTTATTTACAAAAGCAGGTGGCCAGCCACATTTGACCCCCAG
>NW_007728361.1:236060-254670 GCF_000696425.1 Galeopterus variegatus
CTGAATAAAGGCCATTAAGAAAACTAAAGCAAAAGGAATACTATCCTGCATAGTTTCAGGGTTGTGTGTTGTTTTTGTGCCTGGCAATGTGATGGATGCTGCGAATAAGACCATGAATAAGACAGATGAGATCCTTGCATACCTGGACTTACAAGCTTGAGCGGAAGTCATAATGAGTGAGTAAAAAAAGTAATTACAGAATGTGTTAAATCTACGGAATAGGGGTCAGCAAACTTTCGGAAAAGGGCCATATAGTAAATATTTTTGGCCTTGCAGGCCATATGGTCTCTGTCACAACTACGCGACTCTGCCATTGTGGGGTGAAAGCAGCCACAGACTATGTGTAAATGAAGGGTCACGGCTGTGTTCCAATAACACTTTATTTACAAAAGCAGGTGGCCAGCCACATTTGACCCCCAGACCATAATTAGCCCATCCCTGCTCTAGAAGATAGCAAGGTGGAAACTACTTGAGACAGTCTCTGGGGAAGTGTTCCTTGCGGAGGTTGACAAATAAGGGGAGAGCTAAGAGAAGGGGATGGGGTCAGGGGAAAGAGCATTCCGGGCAGAGGAAACACAGAGGCAAAGACCCTGAGGTGGGAAGGAGTGTAAGGTCTAAGAAGTGGCTGAAGGCTGAGTGACAGATGCATGAGAGGCCTGAGAGGAAGAGAGGTGTGAAGTGGGCTGAAGAGGTGGGCAGGGGCCCACGTGCAGGGACCTTACAGGCCCCGCGTCAAACACGGAGGCTACTCACTGTCTACTTAGATCGGGAGATGGGTATAGATGTCTCCTTCTAGAGCAGGGGTCCCAGTAGACCCAATGAAGCCAATCTGTCCATCCACGGTGGGAGGTGACATTGCACCCCTTTTTGAGAGGGTGGTGATAGGGAAGACTATGGCCTGGGGTCAACTGGGTGAAGCTGATTTTACCCGTAAAATTCTCGCAAAACTCCAGTTGGTGTTTTGTCCCAGGTTCCTTTCAATGATGGCGTGTTTTTAGAGCTGATAATTGTGCCTGGCTGTTATTACCCAGGAAGGGAAAATCACAGAAGTTCACAAGTTTAGCTCAGATAAGCAGTTTGATGTTTGGTTGCTTAACCTTCCCTCATGAGCCAACATGACACGCCTACCTTCATCTCCTCCAGAGGCCAGGTCCTGATCACTTGGCCTCAGGACATCTGTGTGGCAATGCCACTGCACCGCTTGTCTGAGTTCTTCTATAAACCCCACATGGCTTGTTCCCCACCCGGCCCCCACCTCCAGCTTGCTCTTCAGCAGAGAGCTTCAGACTGTGGGGGGATATTTCTAATCCCTGATCACTGGGAGGGAAGTTGTCAGAGCAATACAAAAGCTTTTGGACCTTCTGAGAACTTCATTTCCCTCCCTGAACACCACCAAGATCTTGCTTGCTTCACTGCCCTTTGTGGGATTTCAGGAGACAGTAAGGATGTACTTAGGAAACATTTTCCAACCTCACATGTCCCATGTTCGTGACATCTGTCTTCTGTTGCCTGAGCATATTTTTTCTGGATTGGATGAAATTTTGAACCAAGATTCCTGTTTTTATTTCCGGAAATTCTGTGCGTCACAGTAAATCATATGTAATTATGTGTATAGGAACCAAAAGAAGAAATATTTGGGTTGGAACTCTGAAGCTTTGATTTGGCTACTTTAACCAGTTAAATTCAATTGAATGGAGTCATTTTCAACATCCCACAGAAGGTAGTTAGTAATAGTAATGGAGCTTTCCCAAGGGGATTGAGTGAGAGAGTAAGGATCATTAAGGAAGCAAACTAATTATCTTTAATGAATGGATTGGTCCATGATAACATGATGCCAAACCTTCTCATCTTTAATAAAACAGCAGAAGTAGCTATCGAATGTGTGTATAGGAATGCTTTCAATTTGAGTTCGCTATTAAACTGTTTACAAAGAGACACCCCCACAAAATAGGCAGGTGACATTGAGGGGCAGCTAGATTCAGACTGGGAGAAGGGTGTGTTTCCCCAGGAGGCACAACCCCTCACCTACAGAAGTTGATTTTTTTTGCTACTGACAAGACTAGTTGCCAGCTTAATGCTCTTGCCTGTAGTGGTTGAAACCATTTCAGTGCATGTGGAACCAGAGCATATTAAGAACCTTTCTTCCTGAAGCACCTCTTGGTTAGAAGTATTGGCTGCTAGCAATATAAGCTGATTTTGGCTAATTGACGCACCAGGAAATTTATTAGGAAGCTATTGGGGAGCTCACAGAGAGAGGAAAAGGAGGCTGGAAAAGTGGGCAGGCACCAAGGGTTGGTGTGAGGTCCAGGAAGACAGGATCAGGAAGGGAAGCAAAGTCCCCAGTCTGGCCAGCCTGATCAGACAGTGTTGCTATTACTATGGGGCCTGACCTCTTGCCCTTGGGCTCTGAGACCAAGGTTCAAGGTCCCAGGAGAGAGCCCTGCCCTGCCTATGCTGGATCTGTGAAAGGCAGGTCTGGCTCTGGGCTTTTGATTTCTACAGAGGAAGGTGGCACAGGAATTCCACTCCTTCCCAGGATACCCACAATGGTGTCTGAGAAGAGGTTACTTCCTGGTATGATATTAGGGTAAATAGGAAATGTATAAATTATGAAGAAAATGAATAGTGAGCAAGCAGAGAAAGAGAGAGAGAGAGAGAGAGAGAGAGAGCGCTTTTGTACAAAGTCTTTTCTGTAAAGAGAAAAGCTCACAAGTAGATCCTGTCTTGATTCCTCACCTTGAATCTCTACCGGGATAAACTCCAACTTCTAAGTTTCATAATTCCTTTGTCATTCATGGTTATCTATTCTAGCTTTCCATCACAAAGTCTTTTCTGTAAAGAGAAAAGCTCACAAGTAGATCCTGTCTTGATTCCTCACCTTGCATCTTTACCGGGATAAACTCCAACTTCTAAGTTTCATAATTCCTTTGTCATTCATGGTTATCTATTCTAGCTTTCCATTGATGGGGTTGAGATTAGAGAAAGATTGGGGGGCACAGACAAGGATAAGAATTGTTTGGTCACATTAAACCCTCAGAGGTTAATGCATTTCATGCTAATATAACTAGTATTTTTACACTTAATTCATTATGTTTTCTTCATGGATCTCTCTGGTCCACACAAATGAATGAATATGTGATTTTACGTACTCCCTCATTCACTTGTTATTTTATTTTTTTGTGAAGTATCTATTGACTACTGACTTTGTAAAAGGCAACCCTCCAATACCCTTGAAAAGGGGTCACTAAGATCCAAGAGCTCCCCTCCTAGATGCGACTTCAGATCTCCGATCACCTATAATGAAAGACAGTTTAAAACAAGGAAAAAGGACAGAAGTAGAAGGAGAGATCATGCGCATTTGGAGAAAAACAAGGAAGGCTGCTCAGAGGAGGAAGGATTTGAGCCAGGCTTTGGAGGATAAATAAATGCACCCTTAAATCTAGGGGTTTTCAGACTTAATGCCTATGCTGCAGTGGTGGAGATGTAGGTATGTGTGTGTGTGTGTGTGTACACACCCATATGCATGCATTCAATGAGGGTGAAAGTCAGACTTTAACAACTGGCACAACAAGGCACTTTGGGCACTGACCAGTTAGAACTCTCACTGGCTAGTCCAGCATATCAGTGTGTAATGTCTAAACACCAGGTCTACCTATGTGGCTAAGAGTAGAATCCCTCTTGCACATGCTTAACTTGGTCATATAGAGCTGTGCCTACCAGGGTCAGTTCTGGGTATTATTCCCTGGTTGGGTTATGTGTGGGCATGAGATGGGAAATGGGAATCTGATGTTTCCTTTTTCTTCCCTGATTCCCTTGCACATCTCCTAGTGTAAATAAGCATCTGCCTGTGTTGACGGCAATTCTGCTATTTTAAAATCGATATTGTTGCAGGCTACTTCCTCGGGTGCTCCACTGAAGGAACAGAAACCTCTTTCCTTACTGGTTCACTACGCTGCAGTTGCTGACAGAAGTATGTCTGTGTACTCTACTCCAGGGACAGTTTCAGGGACTTGCAGGGAAAGGTCAATTCTTGGCAAGTTTTGCCTTGCTGACTTTAGAAACAAGACCTGTAACATGAGCTTTACTATACAGTCTGATATGAGCATGCAGGTAGGAAAACAATAGGTCAAGAGCATATAGTAGAAATAGTCTCCAATTTATGCCCCCCCCCAGGAGCCAGTAGCCAATGTATGAGCCATTTTTGGACTTTCTGGCCACAGCTGGGAGGAATTGCATGGTGTTTCCCTTTTGTCTCCTCACTTGTTACCCTCTGGAACCACCCCTTTCCCTCCATCCAGACCCTCCTCTTTGTGTGACACAGCACCTTGTTATGTTGGTGGTGGGCAAGGAGGAGGAGCTGACCTTCTATGGGTTTCCTTCCTGCCCTGTGTCCACAGCAGCCTCGGGCTTTCCTCACCTCTCCATCTGACAGCTTCCTCCTCAAACTCCATGTCCCATCAACTGAGTGGGGGATTTTCTGGACTGCATATTTACATCAGTAAAGAAATGAGAATGTTGGCGAAGACCCCTAATCTGTGTGTGTGTGTTTGTAAGTGTGTGCATTTACTTCTCTCATTGCTAAGTGGAGTCAAGTGGTCAGAGCTCAGACTCAGAGTGGAGGTCTGAGTTTTGGTTTTAACATTTACTGGCCTTGTGACCATAGGAAAACTGAAAAAACAAAAAATGAAACACCTCTCTGTGTTCCAGTTTCCTCGCTCGTCAGAAGAATGGAATAATAGCATTTACCTAGTAGGATTATTGTCAGGATTAAGTAAGTCAACATGTGCAAAGTGCTTGAAACAGTGCCTGGTACCAAGACAGTCGAACTGTCACTCCTATTGTTGTTTTAAGTCATGGTGGGGTTCATTGCCAATGATAAGAAAATAGAGGAGCCATTTGCCCCAGAGTTTTGGGACAGAGTGTTTCTGGTGTCACCGCGGTGAGGAGAAATTCACTGCAAAGGAGCCACAGTGAGAGTTGTTTCATGGAGACGTTGTGATGCATGCAGGTGAGGTGTTAGCACTTGACCTACCAGGCACTGTAGAGATTCAGACTGGACACCTAGACAACTCTGGCCATTTCCTCCTGGAAAAATGTGTCTCACATTCTGACCAACCAGCCTACCAAGCAAGACACAGTCTAATCTTAACTTGGCTCCTACTTGGGAAGGTGAAACCAGAGACCCAGAAGCAGGATGGTGAAGGGAGTAGAGAAAGCAAGGCCTTCAGGACTAGCAGCGCTGGTTAGATCTGGGTTCTTGGGCCCAGCCAGGGACTCTGGCTTGAGATGAGCATGACCTAGGTCTGGGGGAGAAGACCCTCCGAGGTCTGATGTTTGGATCAACCAAGATAGTATAGGTGAAAGTGCCGGGTGTGTTCACCTCCCTCTGTAACCCTGCACGGTGTCGAGCAATGGCTGTGGGGTACTCCCTGGACCCACTAACATAGTAAGCAATTATTTGTATGTTTTGTTTTAGTATCTCGAAGGTAAGTAAAAAGCATTGTTATGTGGAACTGTGTAAATTTAAGGGAGGGATCTTTTTCAAGGCATGCTTTTTAAAGAATAGTGAATAGAATTCTTGTTAGTTTGTTTTTAAATGAAAAAAAAATCACCCTGGACTATTCCCACCAACCAGAGGAACTTTTATCAAAACTTTAGCTAAAAAGTAATATAAGAAAAAACATATATATTCTAGAAATTAGATAGAACACCATCCCAATGTTGTTCGGCAATCTGGGTGCAAAACAGCATGCCTTTCTAGCCAAAAAAAATAAATAAATAAAGTGTCAGTTCCTGTGTTGCAATTTCTTCTGGAATTCAACTTAAAAGGCAAGCATTTATCTTATTGAACTGTTAGCACCATTTATCTCCAATTTACAAAATGTCTTCTTTTATCTACCTCCCTTCAGCAGTCATAGTTATCACCCCACAAACACATGCATATCTCAAGCTGAACTGCTAAATACACTTAAACAAAAATGTCTGGAAGTTATAGGATATTTTATCTGAAAGCTTTCCCCGCTGCTTTTGGAGTATTTTTACTCTCTGATCATTACAGTTAGTCGTCATTTTAAATGACAGACACATCACTAGAATTGTAGTAATTGCTACACAAGAAAAGACCAGCAATCATTAGGAGGTTTCAAATCTCATTTGTATCCATGTAATTGAGTGAAGTCGTACAAAAACAGGCACAAGTTGTATGTCCTTTGCCCCTCGGTGTAAGCATAGCTCTGGTTTCCCAGTAGAAAATTCTTGCTTCAGAAACCAGTCAATGGTTTGATAAACTTTTGATTCAGAAGTCCAGATTAAACCTCAAAGAGATTGAGTATACAGAATAATTTTGATTTATCCATTATGCCCCCAGGTCATTGGAGGGACAAGAGCATCTTACCCAGGGAGGCTAACCACCAGGCTTTCCAAGTGAAGCTCTCCTTTCCCTTTGTGAAAAATTTGGCAGATTGTGTTTTCATAATAGTATTCCCTTTCTGAAATGCAAATTCACACTCTTATTTCAAATCCGGGTGAATAGTCAGCACATCCAATCGCTTGTTTCAAGGCAGGGCATAGAGTAGCGACCTATCAAGTGATGACATTTTTTTAGATGTATTGGGTCCCGAAAAGGTGTTTGAAACAAGAATCAAATTAAAAAATGAGTGGTTACATATGTGTAACTGACTCTGTTGCAAGCCATTAAAATGGAATGTGTTGAGGCCGCCACTTGCCCCAATTCCGGAGACCCTTTCTCTGAGAGCATGAATGGAGTCCAGGCCATTTTCTTGGCTGTTTGGTCATGGTATTGCCTGTTCTGTTTGAATTGGGGGCAGGACTTACCTTGGAATCCCAGTCCAGGGTTCCCATTTGTGAGAAACATGATCGCAGAGGTAATTATTTGACTGCTGAAATACTGCTTCTCAAACATGAGGCCTCCTTTTTTTTTTTTTTTTAACAAGGTCTGTATCTATTTTATCTAAACCAGCGAGCGGTAGTCATAACAGCCATCTCTCTTCTAAGGGAGGAATGAGCTATCAGTTTTTCTCAGGCTTGAGCATTCTCCCACCTGTCCTCAATTTAATGCACAAATGAAAGCACATAAATCTTTGTGACATTTTGGCATAAAGCACCTACTTCAGATGACTCCTTTAGGAAACTCTGAACCCAGGTGTTTGGTTTTTGCATAAACTTTGTGAAATGAGAATTGTAATGCAACTGTGTGTACACATGCACGTACACGTACACATGTACACACGCACACATGCACACATGCACCCCTTTCAGAAGATGATTGCATATGAAATGTGGACAGCCGAAGGGATGTGGGTGGGGGTAGGTGAATAACATGTGTGCAAACTTAATATATCTTTTCCTCACCTTAAGTTGGACCCAGACAGTTAAATTATAATTACAGCCCCATCTGGAGGGGTAGAAAATACAGTACTCGAGTGCTCCAAGCCTTTCAGCCACGGGTACTTTGTCAGGTAAAATAAACACACGTCCCGTTTTCAGCGTAGGGTCAAATTCAGCAAAAGCCATGAAAGATGGGACAGTCATTAAGGACCAGATTGTGAAGTGGTCAGAATGACAACAACAGGAAGAAGGAATGAGATTGGTGGTTACTTCTCTCAAGCTGGATGGCTCAGGAAGGCTGCTCAGGGCCTGCCCTACAGACATGTAAATCCACAGCTCTTGGTCGGCTACTGCTGCTGCTGCTGCTGCTGCTGGGTGGAATGGGAAGGAGCCCTTCCCTCGTCAGAGAAATTGGTCATGAGAAGGGCAGTGACTCAGGTTGGGCCATGGTCATCCCTTGAGTGTCTTAACTGAATCTTCTCTGGTCACAAAGAGGCAAGGCTGTAAAATGAGACACTTGGTGACCGTGTTCTCTGCCCTGTGAAAGAAGCTAGTCTTGTTGATTATGAGAATGAAGAAGATTCAGAGAGAAGCAGAGAGGAGAGAGACACAGGGAGGGTCCCGGGTGTATTAGAATCCCTGGTTGCAGTCATCTTAGAGGACAACTCATGCCATTTCCACATTCTGGTGAAACAGCTTAATCTAGCTCTGAGTTTCTGTCACTTGCTACCGAAAGGGCTATCAATTATAAAATAAAATTTATGAATGAATGATTTTTCTTTGATCTAATAGTATCAAAGTATCTACTAATATCAAAGCTAGCAATAGTAATTACTAACACTTACTGAAGATTTACTATGTGCCAACTCCCCATCCTGAGAATGTTACATACAGTCATGTGTCACTTAGTGACAGGGATATGTTCTGAGAAATGTGTTGTGAGGCAATTTTGTCCTTGTGTGAACATCATAGAGTGCACTTACACAAACCTAGATGGTATAGCCCACTACACACCTAGGCCATGTCGTATAGCCATTATAATCTTATGGGACCACCATTGTGTATGTGGCCCATGGCTGTTACGTGGTACAAGACGGTATACAACCTTTCATTTAATCCTTACAACCCCATGAGATAGGAGCAGTTATTGTCCCTGTTTCACAGATGAGGAAATTGAGGGATGGAAAGGTTAAGAGACTTGGAGGTGGACTTCGAACCCCGGCTCCCAAGCCCATTCTTCTAACCAATCCTGTGCTGCCCCTCTGCAGATCCTGATGGTGGACAGTGCCGTCACTCCCATCTGCTTGGCATTCTGATAAGCATTCCCCAGTGAGAAAGGGGTGGGGTTAAAACTATGTCTGGAAATCAGGACTGAGTCCACAAACAATTTTATCTATGCCACAGCCAAAACTGAGTGACAATTACTGACCTCCTATCAATAGTTAGAGAGGATCAGATTGTTGCTACCTTTTATTTCCCCATAACTTTTTCCTTTTGTTTTGTTGAAAACTGTGTCCTAGGGAGGGTGTTGTACATATGATCACCAGATAGCCTACGTGTTGCAAAAAGAGAAATCAATTGCCAAATACCTGCTCACATAAGATTGATAACCACTGGATCCTCGTTGGTTCTCATACTTGAGGGGGGCATCAGAACAACCTGGAGAACTTGTTAAAGCACAGAGTGCTGCGTGTCTGATTTATCAGGTCTCAACGGGGATTAGACAACACATATTTCTAATAGGTTTCTGGTGAAGTTCATGCTTCTGGCCTGGGCACCCCTTTGACAGTCATTGCCCTGTGGTAACTGCCGCTGACTGGTTTGTAAGCACATAGGAAACATCCAGTCAATTCAATAAAATAAATCAGCCCATTTGATTACTTAGATACGTTGCTGATAGTTTAGCCTGTCTGACATGTGTTCCAATGTGGCCAAATCAGGTGGGAATATTTCAGGGGTATTGGGATTAATAAAATGGCACATGAAGATATTTGAAAATTTTTGTAAGGAAGAAAAATATTAAACTACTCTCTTTTATGTAGCAGTTTATTATATGAAAATAACTTGAGGCAGTGAATTGCGATTTGTTGTCTAATAAAATAACAGCTCTTCATCACTATGATTTGGTGCCAAGTGGTTACAAAAGCCTTTTATATACAAGTATGTCCCAATATGTGTTTGTGTGCTTGCTTCCACATGCAGCTCATCACAAGAATACAATAGGAGTGATCGCAATGTTAGCATCAGTTGTGTTAACAGATACTTGTCATGCAAATGAGTTGTGGTAAACTGGGCAGATGTCATTTTACTCTCTTAATTTTAATTAGTTTCTTTAAATGGACCAAAAGATGGGTTTTGATCTAAAAAAAGAATTATAATTAATTTTGTTCTAGTGACACAAATATATTCTTTGAGGGAATCAGGAGAACTATAGATAAATACTTTTTAATGCAAGATTTCAGCTTGGAAAATGTGCTTTCCTGAAATGAGAGAGATTTCTTAGAGCCATCAAAGGTGTCTCAAATGTAAATACAATTAAGTTTCACTGAACAAAATACACTGACGCAAAGGAGTATCTTTTTAAAATTTTTCTTTTTTCAAGAAATTATTATTATTTGTTTATGAGAGAGATTGGCCTATAGTTTTCTTTTCTTGTAATGGCTTTGACATGTTTTGGTGTCAGGGTTATGCTGACCTCATAAAATGAGTTTTTAAATGTTTTCTTTCTCTAAACTCTGAGAGAGTTTATATAAGATTGCTGTTATTTCATCTAAAATGTTTGGAAGACTTTACTCATGAAACCATCTGGGCCTGGAGTTTTCTTTGTGGAAAGGTTTTCAATTAAAGATTTTATTTCTTTAACAGATTTCTTATATCTTCTTGTTTTAGTTTCGATAAATTGTGTTTTACAAGGGGTTTATCCATTTCATCTAAGTTGTTGAATTTACTGGCAAAAAGTTATTCAAGATAGCCTACTATAATCCTTTTAAAGTCTATATGATCTGCAGTCCATATAGATGATCTGTGTTTTTACAATCCTGATATTGATGATGTGTGTTTCTCTTTCTCTTTTTGTCTTGATTAGTTTTGCCAGGAGTTTATCAGCTTATTCACCTTTTCAAAGAAACAACTCTTGGCTTTGTTAGGTTTCCCCACCGAATACCTATTTTCTTCTTTTTTGCTTTCTGCTCTGAGCTGTATAATTTCCTTTCTTTTACTTTCTTTGAGGTTAATTTTTTAATCTATTTATTGTTCATTGAGATTGAAGCTTAAATCACTTACTTTCACTCTCTTTTTTTCTTACACTGTATATGTATTTAAAGCTACAAATTTGCCTCTAAATACAGCTTGAGTTGCATCCCACACATTTTGATATGGCATATTTTCATTATTGTTCAATTAAAAATATTTTCTAGTTTCTACTTAAGTACTTCTTTGATTCATAGGTTATATAAAAGTGTGTTACTTAATTTCCAAGCACTTGGGATTTTCTAGTTGTCTTTCTATTGTTGATTTCTAGTTTAATTCCACTGAGGTAAAAAATATACCCCTTTGAAATTTGTTGAGATTTGCTTTTTGCTCCAGCCTATGCTCTGTTTTGGCAAATGTTCCATATATACTTAGAAAAAGAATGTGTATTCAGTAGATATGGAGTGCAGCATTCTAGGTATATTCACTTAGTTAAGTTGGTAAGAAATTACTTCTCAAGAGAAGAAAATGAAGTGTTTCCCAAAGTTTAAGAGGTAAGAGAAGCACATTTACTGAGTGCTTATTCCTGGAATTTTGATATTGAGCCCCTCAGCAGCAAATCATAGACACTCATGTTTGTTTCACTTCCACCTGAATGCTCAGCATCTCCATCTGGGTGTGTGATGAGCATTTCAAATGAAAATTTCTCCCAAAGAACTCCCAATTTCCCCTTCAGATCTGCTCCTTTCCCCATCTTCCCATCTCCAGAAATGCACCCCAGGTTCTCAGACTGAAAAACCTTCGGAGTGCTCCCAAGTTCTCTTTTCTTCATCCTCACATCTTCTCCACCAGGAGGTCTGTTCCCTCTACTTAAAAGTATATCCTGATCTGACTGCTTCTCACACCTTCCCCTTCTACTGCCCTACTCAAGCCCCTGTCATTTCTTTCAAGGTAACTATTGTAGGAACTTCCTAATGGGTCTCTCTGATTTTTTTCTTCTCTTTTCTCCATGTTCAGACCCTGCTGTTTCCTGCAACAGGGTACACCGTTCCATTTCTCCCTTAACAAAATTATTTTAAAAAATAAAGTTAGATCAAATTACTCCTTTACTAGAAAACCTGATTTTTTTCTTCTCTTTTCTCCATGTTCAGACCCTGCTGTTTCCTGCAACAGGGTACACTGTTCCATTTCTCCCTTAACAAAATTATTTTAAAAAATAAAGTTAGATCAAATTACTCCTTTACTAGAAAACAAACAAATAAATAAATAAAATTCAAAGGCTTTTGTCACATGTAGAATAAACTAGAAAATTCATGCTATGGTCTGTGAGTCCCTAGGTGATCTGGCCCTGCTTCCTGCTTTAATCTGATTTTCCTCCACTGTCCCCCTCACCCACTTCTTCCACCATGACAGCCTCTCATTATGCTTGAGAAATGTTAGCTCACTCTCGCCTCAGAGCCCTGGCACTTGCTGTTCCCTCTGCTTAGAATACTCTCCCCCCAGATCTTTAGACGACTCAGTCTTTCATTTCATCTGTGTCTTGACTCATGTGTCACCTCCTCAGACAGGCGGTCCCTGGCGATCCTGTTTAATACCTCACCCTACCTCAGCTATCATTTGTTCTTTATTTGTCTTGAATAAAATGTCTTCATAGCACTTGTCAACACCTCAAATTATTTATAAACTCAAGCGTTTATCTGTTTATCTGTCTTCTGAACTAGAATATATACTCCGTAGGATCAGCAGCAATGTTGTCTGGCTTATCGCTGAATCCCAACCTTGTAAACCAGTGCCTGGCATATGGCATTCAGTAAATAACTGTTGGTTGGACAGAAGCATAGATGGAGGCATGGAGGATGAAGGCTTACCTACAAACCTAATTGTTTTACATCTGTTTGCACTAATGAATTTCATCCTCCTCTAAGTAGCACTAGGTTGTTCTAGTCAGAAGTTACTTATAAGGCTAAACTACTTAAAATAATATGTGGATTGTAACATTGCTAATTCAGGCTGGAGTTGTCACTAATGCGTTGGAGTTGGGTGTTTTTGCCATTGCAGAAGCCCCACACTTTCAAGAGATAATGTGCATAGACTTACTTATGAAACAGGAGTTTACAAGATGTGTATACTCTTAAAAAGAGTTATGACATATGTATGCAATCCATTAGTGGACTGGACTGTGGGCATTGGTGCTGCTGGATTAGGATTTTAAAATACCAGTTCTGGGTAGGATGAGGAAAATTATTCTTAGGTGCTTTTTTTTTGTCTTTTGTGTTTTCGGGGAAGAATTTATTCTTTCTGATTTTCTATATGAGAGTTTCCATAATATTGTATATATTACACTTCATAAACATCACCATTAATGATTCTCACCACAACCCTATAAACCAGAAATGGCCATTTCCGTCCATTTTCCAAATGTGGAAATTGACACACAGAGAAAATATGTACAAGATGACATGTCTAGACTGTTGCAGAACCAAGACTTTGTCTTTCATCTCTCTGTCCCTAAAGTTGGTGCTCTTTCTGCTGGAACACAAACCGCCTCTCTTTTTATGCTGACTATGGAAAACAATTCAATAAATAATATTTAGAAATTGCTTTAGACTGAATGTTTATGTCCCTCTAAAATTCATATGTTGAAACCTAATCCCCAGTGTGAAAGTATTTAGAGGTGAGGCCTTTGGGAGGTGATTAGCTCCTGAATGGGACTAGTGCCCTTTCAAAAAAGACCCCAGAAAGGTCCCTGGCCCCTTCTTCCAGGTGAGATTGCAGTGAGTAGGCAGCTGTGTATAAACCAGGAAGCGGGTCCTCCCAGACACTGAATCAGTTGGTGCCTTGATCCTGGACTTCCCAGCCTCCAGAACTGTAAGAAATAAATTTCTGTTGTTTATAAACCACCTAGTCTGTGGTATTTTTTTTACAGCAGCCCAAACAGACTAACACAGGGTTTAAGGGTAAAGAATTCTCGCAAATACACGCTTAGGTCTCATATAATAAATTATCCATGGCTTTTTATTATGGCCAGGCAGGTATAGATATTTTAGAATTTTCCCTACTTATATGTCCTTATGTCTTCTCTTTCTCTGTGTGCCACACTAAATTCTGCCAGCCTAGTGGAAGAAACAAGTTGTTTCCAATTATTTTCAGCATTCAAGTATAGTTGTGCAATGAACTGTTCTTGTCTAATTGTTTATATGCCATTGTATGATCCAGCTTCAGACCAAAAAGCCCTTTGGGGTCTTGTCAGATGTTAGTGGCCCCCTATTATCACATAGTGTATGCTTTTACTTAATTCACGTATTTGTTCAAATGTTCCTTTCCTGGAGAAACCTGCCTATATACCCCATCAGCAGTGTGTTCCCATCCATCTCCTCGCCTTCCTTTTTCTTCATAGCTCTTATCACCAATTTTCTATTATACTTTTTAAAAATGTCTTTTTCTTCCACAAGACTGAAACAATCTTCATGAGGGCAGGAACTTGGTCTTATTCACCACTGTCTCCCCAGGGCCCAGGACAGTACCTAGCACATAAGAAGACCATGAGTGACTGTTTATCAAATGAATGAGTGATGTTCCCACCACCCAAACACAAGGCTACACTGATTACCATTTGGAAGTAAAACTTGGACATCCCTGACTTCAGGATATTGCTTACCTAGCACATAAGAAGACCATGAGTGACTGTTTATCAAATGAATGAGTGATGTTCCCACCGCCCAAACACAAGGCTACACTGATTACCATTTGGAAGTAAAACTTGGACATCCCTGACTTCAGGATATTGCTGAACAATATGGAATTACTTCATGCAGTAACTCTATTCTGTGGTTGTCAATGGAAGTTACTTGGTCCAGCTAAGGACCAGGTCTCCTAATTTGACTTGCACTCTAAGCATAAATTCTCAGCAGTGTCAGGATAGGTTAGGCCAACAATTCTTAAACTTTGCTTCTGCCAATTGCTGGTGTTCAGTAGAGGTGGATGGACCTAAGAAATGCTTAAGAAATTACCACCTCTAAAATTTTTTAAGGGTGGTCTTCTCCCAATGTAGAGAATGAAACATTGCTGAATAGAATTTTTTTTAACTACTGAGCATTCCCCTTGCCCATAATTTCCTTTTAATAAAAATCTACGGTGCTGCCTACCTCACTAACTGATTGAATAGTAGTGAATGAATTTGCTGAAAAGAACAGGAGCATACATTTTGGCCACATGTTTCTTCTGAGGTTGCTTGTTTAGGCCCTAGGAAAGGAGTGAGTAAGATCAAGCCCCTTTTCTCGCAGAGATTTTTGTTCTTGTGGGAGAGAGAGATAGTTTAAAAAGAAAGCACAATATTTGGGGTTGAGTTGTTGAATTGTATAGCATTGCCATAGTTTTAGCTAGAAAAATTGTTCCTAGGTCATGTGCTGGAACAAATGCTATCAGTGTTTCCTGGGAACATGACTTCCAGATGTTCTGCTCTAAGTGTGTTGGGGAGCCCTCAGGTTAGATCATGCTCCTCTCAGCCCTGTGCTCTGAGCTGGTGGTTGGGAGCCATGATGTCGACCCCACTGCGGGTATCTTAGCTACAAATTCCACTCCCCCCCCACCATCGCATATATTTGTTTTCTCAGCCTGTAATAAATAGCTTTATATACAGAGATTCCATCTGAACACAAACAGTCCTAGCCTTTAGAACACTCTCCAGCAAAGCTCTCAGAGCACGGGTGTGTTTGGAGTAATCATCTCCAGGAAACACTGGTCGGTCCTATAAGTTGTCATTGTTGTCATCTTCCTGTGAAGTTCTTCATCCTTTTGAATGCTCATAAATGGGCATTTTCATGCAGAGTAGATCATTTTGAGTTGAATTTCAATAACTCCTCCAGTGGCCGCCTGCCAGCCCGAAAATGTCCATGCTTGTGAAATGAGCCTCAGTGAGTCTGTTGGGAAGAAGACTGGCTTAGGTCTGAGCAGCAGACTAGGCTGAGTCCAGAAAATATTTTATGATATTTATTTTTATAGCATGAATGAGCAAAATATCCAAGAAAGTGCTGATGGGACTCTAAATCTCAAACTCCAGCTTAGAAAATAGAAATGCAGATTCTCCATTCGAATCCCCCAGCCCCACACCATTCTCCCTGCTTTCTAACGGGGGGCTGATCTTTGCCAGCTTTGGCAGAAGCAGAGATGTGTTGAAATGCTGTAATTATAGTTAATGTGATATGATTCTGATTGTCTTTGCCCAACACTGTCAAACCTACCAGTTTTTTCTTCTTGGCATCCCATGAATTAAGGCAACCAGTGTATAGCCAGTTGGAAGACGGAACCATTTTCTTTTTCAGTCAGAGTAAAAGACAGGCACAAATGATCAATGCTGGCTCTAAAGAAAAGTTTTTCTTTTCCTTTGCTTTGACAAGACATTCAGAAAAAGCCCAAGACACTGCCCTGTTTATTATTGAAGAAAAAGGATTGTGTTCTGAGATATAAGGAACTGAAAGCTTGATTCAATTTCCTAGATGAGATTCACACCAATAAAATTTAAATGGAAGATGTTGATGATTTCCTAACTATGCGCTGAATACTAAATAGACAGCTGCCAACTGTGAGTTTCTCATTCAGAACTGGAAGGGTCACCCCAAGCAGACAGTCACTCATGGGGTTCTGCTGTTTTACACCTGACTCATTAAAGAGCTCTGTACCTTTGTAGGCAAACCTCCTATATGCAAATGACTCAGACGCTCTGGCTCTACTGGTGCTAAAAGACCACTGTGACTAAATTGTTCAAAAGCCAATCACTGGATTTGTTGGGAAGATGTAGCATTTTTCAGATTTTTATTATAAGTTAGAGAATTGACAGAGTTTTGTTTTCATGTATATTGAGGTTTTGAGAAGGGCTATATTAGGTCAGTGGCATTCTTCTGGGAAGAGGTAAAAAAAAAAGTCCGCATATGTGGTCAGAACAAATAAGCATAAGTGATGGGAAAAAGGTCCAAATTGAGAATTTTCAGGTCTGGTTTGCTTTGAATATTGCACAATCCAGTTAAGTTTTGATTAAATGAACAAGAGTGAATAGCAATGTCTTTGAAAAACAATAGAGAGCAATTTAAGAAAAACTCCATTCTATTTCATCGCTAATAATTAGCTTGACAAAAATGTGTAAGGGGTGGTTAGGAAAATATGATGTGAACTTAAGAAAAGATGAGCATTTCAGGGTTTTCTAAATCAGAGACAGATGATGTCTTGTTTGTGGAAAGAGAAATGACCCCTCCACAAACTCCCCTCTACCCCACACACAACTCTTCTGTGATGGGCTCGATAACTGAGGTTCCTTACATTTGCCTGGTGCATTGCATATTTGCATATATATTTAACACAGAGAGAACTTAATGACTTTCCATCTGTTCCAAGCACTTTGCAAATATCAATCCAGCTAAACCCTCCTGATTAGCCCGTGACTTAGGTGCTCACACTTTCTTCTCCTTTTCACAGATGAGGAAACAGAAGCACGTAGAGCTTAAATGACTTAGTTCATCCATTCAATCATTTGTTGATTCTCCACATGCTTACTGAACCCTTGCTAAGCATAGGCACTACCAGGTGCTGGAGGAAGAAGAGCAATGTGACTTGGTTGCCACCTTCAAAACACTTTTGGAATGGTAGGGAAGACAGACATCTACAGAAGAACTCACAATAGAAAACAGTAAGTAGAGTGATAAAAATATGTATAAAAATCCCTCTCTCACATGGCAACTCCTTAGTGAGCCGCTAGCATGGCGTACTTTTCACCTGTATTGTACTGTATCATGGCCATGCTGCATGCTACCTCACCTCATCACTATACCAACCCCAAGGGGTACTCATTCTTCCAACTAACACCCTGTGAGTGTCAGTTCTAGAAGAGGCACAGTGTCCACTGTTGCAAGAATAGATTTTAGTTAGGGAGGCTGACATTCATCAAAAATGTCACATAATATCAATGAGACGGTACAACTATGGTAAGTGCTACCAAAAAAGTAACACAGAACTAGGGGAATGCACAGTTGGGGGATTTAAACTCATCAGGAAGTCCATGGAAGTTTCTGAGGATGAAGCCACATGAAGGATGAGGAGGAGTTCAGCAGGTGGGACAAGGAAAGTATTCTAGCACAAGAGAGCAGGGCGGTTGTGTGGAGAATGAAGTGCAGTGTGACCTGGGTGAGGAGAGGTCATACCCAGAAGGTCCTGCCTTACAAGCTAGGGTGGGTGAGGGAGAGATGCTGTCCTCAGCATGGCACTGAGGAGCACTGAGTGTGTGGCAGCTGACAGTTACAGCTCTGATGTATTTCCTAAGATGACGTTGGCTGCGTTGTACAGACAGGCCCAAAGGTGGAATTTGGGAGACTAGATAAATCTCCAGAAGAGAGGTACTAGAGTGGTGGCTGTGAACATGTCCAGAAGGTGAAAATCTGAGAAATGCTTTGGGGGTTAAACTGAAGTATGCATGTGGTGGATATGGGATTAGTTTGAGGGTGATCCATTTTACAGACAGGAAATTAATGGACAGAGAGAGGTCGATTAACTCTCCCCAGGACACAGATGGTAAAACAGCCAATTTTCATTAGAGCCCTTCAGCTGCTGAGCAAGCACCATTCTGTGAGAACAAAGAAGAAGAAACCATGAACCTCTGCTGAGGAAACTGAAAAAAATTCTTAGAAGTAACAAATATTCAATTAGGGTTTTGCAGAATGGTGGAGGACAGATAAGGGGGACATTTTGGAAAGAGGAAATTGCATAAAAGCAATCAAGATAAGGACATTGAGGGATGAAGAAAACTATATCTTGATTGTGGTGATAGTTAGAAGAGTTCATACATTAATTCAAACTCACTGAACTGCACTTAAAATGGATTCGTTTTAATGAGCACATCAGTCCAGATCTTAGTCTCTAATACCTTTGGCTGCTTAAAACAAAACTAAACAACCTGGGCTCTCAGAGAAATGGCTGATCCCAGGGCTGGGGCAGGTGGGTATAAGGTGAACCTGGAACATCTTGTTGTGGCAGAAAGTAAAGTGATAGGGGTGGGGTGGAGGGGAAGGCAGGCAGGCAGGCAGGCAGG
>NW_007728361.1:255413-260887 GCF_000696425.1 Galeopterus variegatus
AAGAGAAGAGCCTACCTACAAAAGAAAGCTGAATATGAACTTGGAAATGTGGAGAGAGTGCTGGAGTTGGAAAATCATCTTTTCACATCCAGCATAATAAAGTTTTGTTCATGCAAGAATCATCAAAGATGTTAAATCCAGGGGGATATTTTAATGAGGAGCAGGATATTTGAATGATCTCAAGGAATCTTTCCATAAATTGCTTATTAGTGACATGGGGGAAAGTAGTAACTGTATGGTGCAGAAACTGGATCACACTTTGGGTTGTCAACATGAGCATTACCGATGGAACAGATGGTCTTTGTGTGCCCCAGATGTAATAGTCATGTCCGTCATTCCAGTCGTTGAATGGAAATAGGATTAAAGCAAAGGGTATAAAGAGGCAAGTCTCAGAAGAGGGGCGAAAAATGGCCCACGGATTTATAAAAAAAGAAGCTCGCCTGCCTAATAATCATGAATATACAATCAAATCAACGTGGCGTTCTTTTCCTCAGACTGGTATTATTGCAATGATCAGTGATACTTCATTTGGAAAGGGCGTGGAGAGAAGTAGGAACTTTCATACTGCTTGCACAGTTCTAAATTGCTGAATATTTTTAGAGGGCAATTTATTGTTGTTTTCTTATGTTAAATATCCTTACCCTTAGACTGAACAATCTCGGGTCTAAGAATTGATCCTAGAAGATGACACTGATCTATCATATGCACAAGGGCACTTGTTCCAGTGTCGCTTGTAACAGAAAGCCGTTAACGACTGTATTAGTCATCTATTGCTGCGTATCAAATCACCATAAATAAAGCAGTTTAAAACAACACACATTTAGTATCTCAATTTCTGTGGATCGGGAATTGGGATACAGTTTAGTGGGTCCTGGGTGCTTCAGAGTCTCTTGCAGGCTGCCATTAAGGTATTGGTCAGGGCTGGGGACTCATCTGAGACTCTAATGGGGAAGGATCCTCTTCTAAACTCACATGGCTGTGGGCAGGACTCCATCTCTTGTGGGCTGTTGGCCAGAGGCTGCCCTTTAGTTCCTTGCCATGTGATGAGGCTGATTTATAGAAAGAAAGCAGCAAGAGAGGAGTCTGCTAGCAAGAAGTAAGTTATAATCTCTTGTAACCTAATAATGGAAGTGACATCTCATCACGTTTGCTTTATTCTGTTCATTAAAAGTGAGTCATGAGGCCAGCCCACACTCAGGGGTAGGGGGCTACACAGGGGCATGTATACCAGGAGACATCTTAGAGTCTGCCCCCGTGACAACCCAAATGTCCATCAAGAAGGACAATTAATTATGGTATTTTTACAGCTCGGGAAACACATCAGTAGTTCATAAAGAATGACGCGGATATATGTGTGCACAGACTTGGAAAGATCTCCCAAACCCATTGTTAAATGAATAAGCAAAGCTATTTTGTAAAAAGTACACACATTGTGACACCATTTGTGTGGAAGCAAAGTAACTTTCCAAGCAAAACATGTTTATGTGCACATATATATGCATTTAAATGCAAAGGAGAAAGCTGGGGCGGAGACAAGTCTGTTCCACCGATCGTGGTTCCTACTGGGAGGAGATGTGGGTTCAGGGTGAAGGTGGGGAGCAATGGGCAGCTTTCTCATTTTCCACTTCATACTTGTTGATTTTTTGGTTTTATTTATTTATTTTTTTGTACTGGGAAGATATTTGTATATTGTATATTTTTTTTTCTAAAAAGAACTGGCATTGGGAAGCTGAGGCTTGCATCCAACAGGGTTAATTTTGTAAGTGTAACATGCTATCCAGAAATGTGTCCTGATGGTGCCTTTTCATTGTGTGGATTCTAAAGGTTTGCTTGGTTTTCCTCCCCAGCTTTATCTCAGATGTTTCTGACTATGCTTGGAACAAGGAGGCCAGTAAGGGCTCTGTTGTCCCAGCCCAGGAGCTGCTCTGGCAATACTCGAGTAGGGCTGCAGTGAGCTGGCAGCTGGATCCTATCGAACACTCTTCTTTCCCAGACACAAAAGAAGAACCACAGTAGCCACCCAGAGTGGAGTCTGGTGCTGCGGGGAACTTCTGGGAGGCCACAGGAAGGGATGTGGGACAAATAGTCCCTTTTGTGGTGTGTCTTTTTGCTAGTTCCATGACCCACTTTATCATCAGAGGATGAGCCCAGGCTCCCAGGGTGGGGGGTGTAATGTAAGAGCCACCACTCGCTGGTGACCTTGGGCAGGCTGTCTCATCCTCTGTGCCCCAGGGATCTTGTCTGTAAAAAGGTGATGGCTGTCATATTGCCTTCATAGGTTTGCTGTGGGGGTTCAATGAGCGGCTACAACTGCAGCACTTGGATTCGTGCCCAGATCATCGCAAGCACACCCCGAAGGTGACCAGCTGCTGCTGCTATTGTCACTGCTGTCTATTGTTATCCACAGAAGTCAGCATTTACTAAACCCTCACCAGGTTGCTGCTCCTGGCTCTGTGACAAGTGCTTACACACACTATCTCGTCGAATCCTCCCAACCTCCCAATGTGGAAGCTACTCTCAATCTTCCCATTTCACAGACAGGAACCGTGAGGCTCAGAGAGGTTCAGTTACCTCCCCCAGTTCGTAAGCTGGGAAGTGATGCGGCTGAGAGTTGGACTCAGGCTTGTGTCTTTCCACAGCTTCTGCTCTTCATAACCATGCTCTGGTGCCTCGTAGCCTTCAACACCCACATTATTTTGCTCTCAGGATGTGGGACAAAGTCCACCAGGCATTACAGGACTTGGGAATGAACCAGAGCACTTAGGAGAGAGCCAGGTAGGAACGGCTGCAGTAGTGATGTGACAGAAACACAAGGAGAAACGGAGGAACGCACAGTCGGTGCAGAAAACCATGCACAGCTTCCTCAGAAGCCAACCAGTAGAGGAGACAAAAGAATAAAGAAAGATGAATTGGATTTGACTTACACAGTTAACAGGCTTCATGTGTGTCTGTTTGTATAAAATCTTTGTGCTCAACAGGGAACACTCATTCTTGCTGCACGCATGGAATATTTACAAAAATTGACCAGGCCTTCCCTTTCCTCTGGTGGTGTACCAAGAGGCACTGCCAAAGAACTACAGGACTTCAGGGAGAATCGTTCAGGAAGAACTTGCTAGAGTGGCTGTTGTGGTCCATGTGAGCTTCTAGATATGTTCATATACACGTTTCATTTTGATGTAATGAATAATAGAAATATCATCTTTATTTTAACTGTGAGGCCACCAAGGGTTGGACAAGAATCCATCAAAGGCGTACCACTTGCGATCGTGGCACTGAAAAGGAAACCACAGGGGCTTCCTTGCTCTGAGGCACAGTAGTGCCTTTCTTCCAACGTGCTCTGCCTGCTCAGGAGTCAGAGCTTCCATGAGGGTTTTATGGAAAAATGTTTCTTAAAGTAAGTTTTCCAAATACCCTTCTTTTCCTCAAACTTGTTTTCTGAAATAAAGCTTTGGACTAAAAATGCAAGCTTTGTAATCAAAATGCAGGCAATGACCAGTGTTGGCAAGGAAGTGCAGAAATTGAGACCCTCCTACCTTGCTGGTGGGAATGTAAAATGGTGTAGCCATTTTGGAAAACAGTTTGGCAGTTCCTGAAAATGCTAAACATAGAATTACCACGTGACCCAGCAGCTCCACTCCTAAGTATCTACCTTAGAGAACTCAAAACACATGTTCATGCAAAAACTTGTAAATGAATGTTTACAGAAGCATTATTCATAATAGCCGAAAAGTGGAAACAACCCAAATGTTCACCAACTGGTAAATGAATAAACAAAAAGTGGTCTATCCTTACAATGATAAAAAGGGATAAAGTACTGATACATGCTACAAAATGGGTGAACCTTGAAAACATTATACTAAGTGAGAGAAGCCAGTCACGAAAGGCAACATATTGCATTATTCTATTTACATAAAATGTCCAGAATAGACAAATCTATAGAGATTGAAAGTAGGTTACTGGTTGTCTACGGTTTGGGGGTGGGCGGGATGGGAGTGACTGCCAATGTGTGCTGTGTACGGGTTTCTCTGTGGGGTAATGGAAATCTTCTAAAATTAGATCATGATGATTGCTGGACGACTATGAATACACTAAAAACTACTGAATTGTTCACTTTGGGGAAACTTTTATGATACGTGGATTATATCTCAATAAAGCTTTTTTTTTTTTTTTTTAAATGCAAGCTTGACTTACCAAGATGACCTGTTTTTAAAAACCGAATGGGTGAACACCTGAAATTTGCTATTTCCCATGTGAAAGTGTGCAGAACTGAGGAAATGACTTCCAGTGAAGAAATCAGTAAAGACTAGAAAATGAGGCATTTGAGCCCTAAAGATTGAGAGCCTTTAGATGTGCGTTAGAGAATGACATAGATTTGCGCATACATAGGAAGGATATTCTGGATGAAGGGAACGGTCGGGGCCAAGCCCTAGAAGTAAAAAGGCATGAACAGAAAACACTGATCAACATTGCTTTTTCAATACTGTTTGAATTAAACAAAGAAAACATACTGCATCTTTAAACCATACTTACAAATCCTCACAGGTATGAATAGCTTTTGGATAATTTTATATTGGAAATCAAAGGAAAAAATACAAAAAACTTAACAGAAGTTCACGTTAGGAGAAATGCTGGTAGGCAAACTTTATTCTTTCAAGCAAAATATATCAATAATGTCTTCCATTAAGAAATTAAAGATGGACCGGGAGTTGCCAGTGATGCTTTTTAAAACATTAACTGAAAAAAACTATTTAATTCTAGCACATCCATTTTTAGTGATCATCTGATCAAAGAGAAAATGTCTCCCTTTTTAGTTGGATCGTTGATTCAGGTGGTCACAATGCCAAGCTTACTGATAAGATAGTATTTGAGACTTATCGGGCTCAAATGGCATGTGGCATTTGTTATAGCAGACATTTGCCCTCTTAGAAAATAACCTTCACATGGCAGGGAGCTGGAGAGATGACTGTCTTAAAGCCTTTAGTGGAGATGATTCATTCCAAGCCCACCAGAAGTCCTTTTATAAAGATATTGAACAGCTTTATAGATGCTTTCTCCTCTAGCCATGTCTCAGCAAGCTTAGTATCCTATATGTTTTCAAAAATTCTATGATTCTCTATTTTTTTTTTTTTTCACCGGTAAGGGGATCGCAACCCTCGGCACGGTGTGGTCTGCACCATGCTCAGCCAGTGAGCGCACCAGGCTCGGCGCTACCAGCTGCACTCTCCCGAGTGAGCCATGGGGCCGGCCCTGATTCTCTATTTTAATCAACTAAAGGCAGCAGCAAGAAATAGAATATCTCAAGTTCTCATTAAATTCCTACCTCTCTATAGGACTGAAATAAAGTTTGTTAAGATGAGTCCTGCTCTCTGAGCGACTGAATCAAGAGAGAACACAGACATAGTCACTAGTTAAGAAGAAATCAGTAGGTAACTAGGATATAATGGATGATGATAAACCTCTAATGTGCAGACCAC
>NW_007728361.1:261042-262524 GCF_000696425.1 Galeopterus variegatus
AGGGGATCGCAACCCTCGGCACGGTGTGGTCTGCACCATGCTCAGCCAGTGAGCGCACCAGGCTCGGCGCTACCAGCTGCACTCTCCCGAGTGAGCCATGGGGCCGGCCCTGATTCTCTATTTTAATCAACTAAAGGCAGCAGCAAGAAATAGAATATCTCAAGTTCTCATTAAATTCCTACCTCTCTATAGGACTGAAATAAAGTTTGTTAAGATGAGTCCTGCTCTCTGAGCGACTGAATCAAGAGAGAACACAGATATAGTCACTAGTTAAGAAGAAATCAGTAGGTAACTAGGATATAATGGATGATGATAAACCTCTAATGTGCAGACCACGTGGCCTTGAGAAGAGCACATGGCTATGCTACAGGCAAGGTGGAGCCAGGGCATGGGAACACGCAGCAGACCGAGGCTAAGAATGATGATTGTTACCTCCCTCAATCAGTCTTTATGGGAGCAGAGATTTTGGTTCTTCTTAACAGCAAGGAGAGAAGTGATTTCAGCTGGTCTGAAGGCAGGTGGCAGGAAGGTCAGGAACACGGTCTGTTCAAGAATTTGGGCAGAGGGAGTAAGATGCAATATCTAGAAGGGCTAGATGCCACCAGGCAGTCTGAACTCTGCTTAGGGCACCTGCAGGGGAGGATCAACCCTCCTTCTTCCCCTCCCCTCAAAAGAGAGAGTTCAATTTTTGTATACTTATCCAGAAAATAGTATTTACCTTTTAGCATAATATAGGTTTGGGTACCGTGGATTTGTTTTGTGTGATGCATGTGTGTGTGCGCCCACACCCGGGTGTTGTGCTTGCAGGTATGTGAGCGTCTGTGACCATGGGTAGGGGAGCATGGGTGGGCTATGCATGTGGGTCAGTGTGTGGGTGTGTGAGCACGTGTGTGCATACATGTGTGGATGGGTGGGTGTGGGCACACAGGAGTATGTGTGCACATGTGTGTTGGTGTGTGTGTGGGTGTCAGCAGGAGTGTGTAGGGGCAAGTGTGTGTGCGTGTAGGGGCCATTGGAGCCCCACTACTTTTGTCACTTAGGGTTCCTAAAAGCCACAATCTGGCCTGATGCTCTGCTGCTGGTGCTGCAACTATGATCAGCTTTACAACTAGCACCACCATCAGTAATGGTGACAAATCCCATCTATGAGGGCCTGCCCCATACTCCCATAAATGGAATTTGTCACTGTTAGTGGTGGTGGTGCCACACACATTTCGTTTCACACACTATTTCTGAACATCACCACAGCACTGGATGACCTTGGCTCTGATAATCCCAACTCACAGCTAACGAACATGAGGTGTGTGGCCCCCCGCAGCAGCTGGGCTAGAGTTCAAATCCAGCTACCAAAGCCCTGCCCCATCCAGGGCACCGGGACTCCAGGAAGAGACCGTGTCCTGAGTTCAGTCATGGAGCAGAAATGAAGAGTACCCTCTGCCAGGTGAGGCTTGAGGTGGGGGACGCTGGCTGAGAAACCAGTGA
>NW_007728361.1:263342-267334 GCF_000696425.1 Galeopterus variegatus
TGAAGAGTACCCTCTGCCAGGTGAGGCTTGAGGTGGGGGACGCTGGCTGAGAAACCAGTGATGAAGCAGTGTTGTGTTTTATTAACGCCATGCTTGAGCCCCACAGGCACAGTGAGTTTGAAAGTTACGTCTTCCACAGTAGCTGAACTGCAGGGAGTGCGTGATAGCAGAAGAGGAGTGGGGAGGCGAGTCCTCAGGCTCTCAAAGGAGAGAAATACGGTTTTCTGCTGCTCCCACAGACGGGTTCCTGGGGCTATCTGGGGATGCAGCCTCCGAGCAGGCTGATTTGAATTGCTTCCAAACGGATATTATGCTTTAAAGAGTCAGGCCCCGTGGGGCAGAAGCTGAACCTGAGTGTGGGAAGGGGACCAGGGGGCTGGAGTTCAGGCACTGCCCTCCCATCCCCCAGCCCGGGAGGGTTTGTTTAACCCCTCAGGGGTGCTGTGTGCCTTCCTTGTAGAGGTGGTTTGTGGCTTCGTGAAGCGATATTTATAGAGTGCTCTGTGATTCTTGGGCGAACATTCACTTTATAAATGAATGATCAAATTTATTAGCAATGAATAACTAACCCGTCTACATTTATTTTGTTGATAATACAAATTTACAAGGTTTTAATTGCCAGTTTTAAAACCCCCAAAACCCATACATAAATACATGGGTAATAAAATATCTTCTCACTGTGCCCTCGACTTAGGGGAAGGTCTGCGGGAGGTTTCAGAAGGAGTCACAGAACTCGCATGAAAGGACTGAGGGCTGGAAACAGTCTAATACAAACCTGGCTGGTGGTAATTTCATGTGCTTTAACCAAAATGTTACTACTGATAATAATTATTAATAATTTGATTTATAATGCCTATCAATGTTATTGTAATTCCTTTTTATTCCTGTTGTTATCTCATTCACTGCCCTATGATCTTGCTACTCTGAGTGTGGTCTCCAGACAAGCAGCATCACTTGGCAGCTTGTTAGAAATACAGGATATCTCAGGCCCCACCTCAGACCTGCTGAATCTGAACCTGCACCGTAGTTCCTGTAAGACCCCCAGGAGATTTGTGCACACATCGAAGTTTGCGATTTGCTGCATTCTGAGGTAGTGATATCCTCTCCCATTTCACAGTCAAAGAAACTGAGCTCCAGAGAGGTTCATCACTGTGCCGCAGTCCTGAGTCAAGCTGAATTTGAATGTGGTGTGTTGTAGTCAGGTCTCTCAACCATAAGCCAGACGCTGCAGGTGCGTGAGTCCACCACAACAGTCCAGAAGCATGGATTTGCGAGGACAGTGATGACAGTCCTGGGCCCCCAAAGAAGTGACTTCACTGGGCTCTGGTCCATGAGTTGTATACTCAGCTGTTTGTACCTGCATTCTTTAGACCTGGTGTGGGGAGGCTCATGATGTTCAATCTCCGCACAACGTACCTCAGAGGGACCAAGGGACATCTTGAGATTGTGATCAAGGGTGGTGTCACATAACATTTTCCTTGCTTAAGGAAAAATGACCTATTTTAAAAAGTGATCTGAGTCCCAGAAAGTCAGAGAATGTCTGAGGCCAAAGTGAAGTGATAAATTGAGTATATTTGTTAATAACAATTTAACACATATTTATTGAGTGTTTACTATGTGTCAGGCACTGTCCTGAATACTGAGAATGGGAAGTGGGGGGGGGAGGGTATAAAACTAAATCTCTGACCACAGAGAGGAAGAAAGTTTAACAAGTGAGATTATTTAAGCCATTCCTGTGTCTCTCCGACAAACTGAAAAGGAAGTCAAATTACACCTTTGCCTTCAATATTGAACTGATCAATACAAGTGTCAGATGAAGCAGGATCCATGCAAATTACCCAGACTACCAGCTCCCTATTTCTCTCTAGTATGGCGGTCTTAATTTCATTCATTCTCAACCTAAATGTACCTACTTTATCCAAAAGAGGAGGTCTTCTTTTGTTGGTGTGAACTCTTTTTTTTTTTTTTATGTCAGGCAGGGTCAGTTTCGAAGTGTGAAGAGAAAGAAAGGCTGTTGGGATAAATGGAGCTGGCTATTGGGCATCTCCCTACAAGGCACTCTTTCTTCTACATGGTACTCAGCAACCCCCAGACCCAGTTTGCCTGCCTGGGAAGTGGTGGGTAGATAATATCCTTTTTATTGATACAACTTGGGTGACCAGGAAATATGCGGGTGTTTTAAGAAGTAAGTTAGCCTATATTCATATACAGACCTCTCCTCTTTCCGAACACTCTGGTGGAACTGTTTTAAAACCACCATCTCCTTTGTTGAAATCGTTCAGACTGCCTTCTGTGACTAGGTCCTTCTAAATTTACGACCTGTCATATGGAACTTTCCCCTGAGGGCAAAGTTCTTCTGCCAGGAACGCCCTCCATTTAGTGTGATTTTCAAAGAGTTGCATGCGGGCTGGAGGAACTTCCAATGACACCACAAACAATGGGACTTACATGAGCTAAACCTCATCCAAGGCTCTGAAATCTACCCCTACAGATTCTCTGAGGAGTGGGACAGACAGACAAAGACCCTTGACAATTGTCCTTTGTTTCTAATTTTATTTTAGGATTATTGAATAAATAGGAATTTAGGGATATGGTTTCATCTTTCTGGGTGTCCTCTTATTAGATTCCTGCAGGCTGAACCAGTCCAGGCCACCCAATAAGCAAGACTTCAGTGCATGGGTTAGTGGGTCCGTCCTGTTGTGCATTCAAAGCATGATTATGGAGCAGCCACTGGTCTCAATTGCTGAATCAAAACATGAGCAAGTCCAATGGGATCCCTTCACTCAAGGTGTCCTGGATAAGACAATTGATGGCAAATACCAAACTCAGACAGCAGGGTTGGGTAGTATCCCGTGGTTCAAACATGGGTATCTGGTCTATCATTGTGTATGGGAGTTCATTGTGAGTGTTCATGGATTTCCTGCAATCTTAGCTAATCTTAGTTAACTGATCCATGGGGAAAAGGAGTTTTTGTGGTGAGGCAGATGCCACAAAAGGTGTCTATGAATATGGTTTGAAATTTCTTTCCATACAGAATGAAGGGATACATGTTTTTCTTTCTTTAGTACTGAGTGACAAGACAAACAATGTCCCCACACCAAATCGAGTTTATAACAGATTGGGTAAGAGAAGTGGTATAAAAACAAAACTAATATAACCCTGTGAAGTGTGGCAACTATGTGTAAATAACCAAGGTACTATTTTCATGGATGTCTCTTTTTCTACTGAAGTTGCAACTTCCTTGTGTGTAAAACTCCTGAGTAAGACCAGGCCTTCAGAGAAAAAGTAAGGTCGGAGAATGGAGGAATCAAATTGATAAAGAATAAGGCAGCTGAGTGAGTAACGCAGGAGGGCCTTTTTGAGGAGATGGCATTTGGTTGTGACCTGAAGAATCAGAACTTAGCCATGGTGGGATCACAGGCAGCAGACTAACAGGTAGACAACAAAACACGTGTGAAGGCCCTAACTGGGGTCAAGAGCTGGGTGTTTTCCAAGAACCTGTAGAAGGTCAAGGCAGCTGCAATTGCACTGACGTAACAGAAAGGAGGGCAAGCTGAGATGCTATTTTAAAGGAAGGGAAGAGCTGGATCATGCAGGCGAGTCATTGACATGATCTGTTTTAATAGCAGACCTCTATACAGAGCTTAGGGAGTCAACATGGGAGCAGGGGAGCAATTAAAAAGCTGTTGAAATTGTTGAGACCAAAGATGGCCCAGGCCACAATGGTGGGGCTGAAGAGAAGCAATTCAAAATTTATTCAGGGTGTTAGAGTTCATAGGATGTGTTGACTGATTAGATGTTGGAGGATTGGTCAAGGATGTTGCCAGGTTTTTAGTTCAAGGTCTTTGGTGTGGATCAGTTAAGTAAGATTAGCTAAGATTGCAGGAAGAACTGGTTTGGGGGAGAAGCCAAGTGCTAGCACAGGAACCCTCATTGTAAGGCCCCATAGAAGACCCCAAAGGAGGCACTCCCTAAAACATGGCGCTTTTCTC
>NW_007728361.1:267649-274538 GCF_000696425.1 Galeopterus variegatus
TTTCTCTTCCGGGTCCTAACAATCTCGCCGGCGCCAAGGTGCAGCCTATCAGAAATCATTATCCACCCCCAGCCAATCAACTACCGCCCCATGTACTAACGACCCTCTCCAAGAACCCGGCTGTATATAAACGTATGCTTCTCCCCCGAATAAAGCGGAACTTCTCCGGTGAACTGTCAGCTCGGGTCCTGTCGTCCTTTCACTCATCCTTAAGGTACAACTGTGCAGAGATGCAGAAAAGCTGCCTCGGCCAAGATGTTACTGTTGCTCTGTTCTGGCTCATCAGGAAAAAGGCATCTTGAGTGATGACTGATGTCTGCCATGAGCACAGGATGGAGGAGTTATGGCACACTTCCTGGGTACATGCCATCCCTGCCCTATCAGGTACAGGACAATGTCTGGATATAGGACTTGCTCTGCTAGTAAATCTGTGTTGAAGCCCTTCTCTTGCCAGGCACTATTCTAGACACTGTCAGGGTATGTGGACTAATTAACAAGAACCAATTCCAATGTTTTCCTTAAAGTTTTAATGCAAGCATCATCAATGAGGTGTCCAAACATTTTGTTTCTGTTAGAGTGGTAAGTGTGCACTATATGTAGGTGGTGCAGACGTCTGTGGTGGGAAGACTCAGGCTTACTCTGTAGTTTTACACATATCAACTTCCAGTGGAATGGGATAGCCATGAAAATTTGCAACCTAAGTTACTAGTAAATATTTTATCTGAAAATCTTTTTTTTTTTTTACCATTCTAATACTTGACTAAAAAGAGTCTTGAGTTTTGCACTTTGAAGGTTTTAGCTGTGGACTTCTAAGGGTGATACTGTTTTGATGGAAATAGGACCTCAATTCCAGAGCTCATTTCAAATAGCACTTGGTCCAAGGCCAAGTGCATTGTGTCACTGCCCAGCCAAACCTTACTGAGAATGCCCATTACAAACATATCTTTACTGACTTTTGTCTCTTTAAAGCAGCAACATTTTTTTGGCAACAGGAGCTGCCTTCCCTGGATCCAGTTAGTGGCCATAAAGGAGGCTCGGGTTTCTGGCAGTCAATCAGAACGCAGGTGGAGCTGGCCAGTGGACCCCAACAGCCTCTTGGCCTGGGATAAATGGGGATTTAGTGGACCTCCTCGGGATTTGTCAGGGAAAAAACAAAAATCACGTTTCCAGTGGGAAGAAAGTAATCCAGAATCCTGGAAGGGAGAGGACACTTATAATAATAGTCTCTTACCTTTGTACTGGGCTTTTTGTTTTCCAAAATGTGTACATTATTCTATGTGGTTCTCTGTCTCCCCCCCACACCTCAAATCTTGCAAGTTATATATTACTATTATCATTTTATAGATTTGGAAGCCAAGGCTTACAAAGAGAAAGTGACTTGACCAAAGCCACAGACTATAAATGGAACTTAAAACCTTCAAAAACAAGCTTCAAGAGAAGTAGAAAGGAACTAAAATTTATCGTGTTTTACCTTGTGCCAAGCACAGTGCAGTGCTGGAGCAGAAAGAAGAATTACGCACTGTTTGCAACTTCATTTGTCACATCTGACAGTACTCAAGGGAAGGCATGAGGTTTAAAACAAATAAATAAATATAAACCAATGTCACAGGGATTGAAATCGATAGGGGAATTTACATGTGGCCTCAGTCATATTTAGTGAAAATGTGAGAACGATTTAGAGCAGGGGTCAACAAACTATGGCCCACAGGCCACACTGCCCATTTTTGTAAGTCACCACTAATTGGAGCATAGCCGTGCCCATCCATTTGTATATTGTCTGTGGCTGCTTTTGTGCTGCAGTGAGAGGCTTGACTAGTTGAGATGGACCCTGTAAGGCCTATGAAGACTAATATACTTACTATCTGGACCTTACAGAAAAAATGTGCTGACCCTGATTTGGAAATATTTTCTCATCTTGAATCATGGACTCATCCTTGAAGGCTTTTCAAAGTAGCCCTTGTAGTGAAGGGTAGATTACAGACTAACTAAAAATATAAACTTAGTACTTAGAGTACTGGGAAAGATCTCTGTTATGCGATCTGAATGTGAAGTTAGGCTTGTGTGGGCCATGGCATAAATGTTCAAGAGTAATAGAGGAGGGAATTTATCCATGATGTATCTAGTAGTGTCAACTACTATGGATAGAACGATGGAGCACAGGGGTGTATAGTTCAAGGCTGGTTAACTGTATAGAAGTGACCCTCATATCTCAGTGTCACAGTTCAATGGGGGAGGGTCACTCTGCTCCATGCAGTCATTCGAGGAGCCAGGTGCCTTCATGGTGTGGCCCTTCCACTTCCCAGGATCTCAGAAGCTCCCCCAGATCCTTCACATCCAGCCAGCAGGTGAGAGAGAAGTGAGCATGGGGAACAGAGCAGGAGGTTTTAGAGGCCGTTCATGGAAGTGACACACATCCTTTCTGCCCACATTCTCCAAGGAATAACACGTCTTCACTGACATGTGAGGGGGCTGCAAAATGCAGTTTAAAAGCATGCCAAAGGTGAAGGAGACATGATATTGGTGAAGAACTAACCAGATTCTGCCTCAATGAGCTATGGGTCTGACCAGATAAAGTGTCTCAGTTTGCATGCCCCTTGGCTAAGGAGTCTCCACCTTCCCTCTGTCCCTCCCTGTTGTCCTCCCTCCCTTCCTTTCTTTTTTTTTTTTCTTTTATCTTTTTCCGTGTCCGGCAACGGATCGCAACCCTCAGTGTTGCCCCCGCACAGGACCGGGGACCGGCAACGGGACTGCAACCCTCGGTGCCGCTCCCACGCCTCACTCAGCCGGTGAGCGGGAACCCGTCTGTATGTGGGATCTGAACCCTCGGACGGGAGCGCCACCGCGCTTCCCAAGCGGCGCACTTATCCAGTGCGCCACCGGGCCGGCCCCTCCCTTCCTTTCTTGATTCCTCTCTCTTTCCCCCTTGTGCCCTCCTTCCCTCCATCCCTTTCTTGTTTATAGTCTATCTGTATAGCTTTGTCCTTGGTTGTAATGACTACTAAAAATGTTAAGAACTAGTCCATGTCCTGTGATCTGTGTTTCTAATCCCACCTAACTTGACAGAGGAAAAAATTAGGAAAAATAAATACATAAATAAATGCATGAATCCTACCTCTATTACAGCAGCAGTGATGGAAGAACTTGGGCATCAGGCTCTAAAGCACAATGGACTAGGAACATTTGGCTTATGTATGTGTGAGTTTAAAGTGGTATTTAATTGAAAAGTTATAAGCTCATGAAACAAAGGATTTTGTTTGGCTCTCCCTTGTACAATCCCAGTTTCTAGGAAACAATAACTTGTGATTTATGGACTCCCTTTTCACAGAAGTATGGAAGTTATATGTAGCTCATGTTTGAGTGAGAGAGAAAAAAATTCCCTGATGGTAACTCATTATCTGTCTGGCTAACAAAGGACAAAGGACAAATCCTGGAACCTCTTTCTTTGCCATTTCATACTTATGACACATCCTGTTGGTAAAATGTTATTCTCAATGCAAGCTCTGCAGTTTATTATTTTTTGTCTTCTCATTCTTCATGACTGCATCATTTTTTTAAAATGCTTGGCCATATGGAAGCTTTCTTCCTTTTGGGTCATGGTTAGAAAAGAGACTGCGTGAAACCATGGGTGGACTGCCACCCACTCTTTAGAGGAAGATGGTCACATCTCTTCACAATGCATGGGTGTGTCATGGCCTTGGAGTTTACTCTAAGGAATGTTCTGGTTGGAAGTATAGATTATTGTAGAGGCGCTGTGAACTCCTCTGAAAGTCACCTTTTACTCCTTCATGGGCATTTCACCATCTGAAATCATTTTTAGTTATGTTCGTTGGTGTGTGTTGTTTATCTGTCTCCCTCAATGGGCCTGTGAAATCAGCAAGGGCAGGAGGAGCCTTTTTTGGCTTGTTCATTGCTGACTCCCAGCTGCCTAAAACAGGACTTGGCACATAATATGCTCTCTAAATATTAGAGGACAGGGATAATGAATGAATGAGCAAATGAATGCCTGGTAGTGGGGAATAGATGACAGGCACCTCTTATCACCCAACACTAGTGTCCAGAGAAGAGAAATGGACCCTGAGACTTTGTGCCTCCCTTTACCTGAGAGCAGTCACCTCCTGTTCATTGGGGTCCATGGATTTGCCATCATTGATTACTCTGGAAAATTCCCACCAGAATGTGCTGTGGTTTAGATGCGATTTGTTCCCACCATAACTCATGTCAAAATTTGTCAATGAAATGGTGTTGGGAAGTGATGCCTTTAAGAGATGATTAGGTCATTAAGATGTCTGAATGGTTAGTGTTCATCAGAGTGGGTTGGTATAAAGTGGGTCAGCCTCCTTTTTCCCCTCTCTCTTTACACACACCCACTCATCCTTCCACTTTCCTGTCATGCTGTGATGCAGTAGGAGGCCCTCACCGGATGTGGCTGCCTCGTCTTGGACTTTCCAGCTTCTGGAACCATGAGCCAAAATAAACCTCTTTTCTCTATAAATTACCCAGTCTCAGGTATTCTGTTATAACAGAAAACAGATTAAGACAGAATGTAAGTGGTAAAATAGTGATGAGGGAGAAGCATCAATAAATTCCTAATTTGTTGTCCCTGTCCCTTAGAGAGAAGCTACAGTGATTGTCTGTTTAGGGGCCTTGGTTCCAACAATCCTACTCTATCTAGTCAAAGGACATTGGACTAGAGAGGTGCTGTGGGGAAGGACATATTTTCAGAAAAATATTTGTTCTTTGAGATTTCAATTATGAATTGCTCTTAATAGGGATCAAATCAATGAGTTACCCAAGAATGAACATTTTGCTTCCCTCCTACCTGCTTCTGAGGATATTGATTCATCCTGGGAGAAAGAGGGTCCAAAGATTGAGTTCAATCACCAATGGCCATGATTTTATCAACCATACCTATGTAATGAAACCTTCATAAAAGCCCCTAAATGGAGGGGTTTGGATTGCTTCCAGGTTGGTGAACACATCGAGGTGCTGGGAGGGTGGTATCCCCAGAGAGGGCATGGAAGCTTTGCACAGTCCTCACCCTTCATATTTTCCCCTATGAATCTCTTCCATATGACTGTTCCTGAGTTGTATCTTTTATAATAAATTAGTAAATCTAAGTAAATAATGTGTGTGACTTCTATGAGCCATTGTAGTAGATTATCAAACCTGTGGAAGGGGTCATGGGAACCCCTGGCATTAGAAGTTGGGGGCAGCCTTGTGGGACTGAGCCCTTAATCTGTGGGGTCTGTGCTAACTGTGGGCAGTTAGTGTCAAAATTGAAATAGATTCTTTAGCACTCAGTTAATGGCTGCAGAGAACTGAGAAATTTGTGTTAGGAGGGGGAAAGCAAAACACCTCTCATTTGGTGTCAGAAGTGTGAGTTAAACAGTTCATGGCTGATTACACTGATTACACCTACTAGCCTTGCTGTAAATCTCAGCTATTAGAGAGTCATCGTGGTCTCAAGGGGACAACAGAACTACTGCAAGTCAGCTGATGTTCCCACTTCCAAAGCACAGAGCAGACATTACTATTCAATCAGGGCACTCCTCCTGCAGAGCCCGGACTCAGTCATGCATTTGAGCACATCACTCCAGACTCTCAGTTGATTAGATAGTGACAACTATTTCCTTACTAACTGAAGGAGGCCATGAAAAGCACAGGCTCTGGTTTTGGTTGAACCACTAAATAGCTATATGGCGTTTAACTTTGTTATTTTATATTATAAAGCTTATATTTTAATAAGCTCAAATAAACATTTCTCCATCCTCCTTACATGTACGTTGGGAGATTGATATGAGAGAAAAGTTGAAGTTTTATAATAAATTAACTCATGTGGACATGCCCTTTACATTCTAGACAGAATTGGCTCAAAATCCCATTTCATGACTTGTAGTACATCTGTTCCTCAGAGCCCCCAAGATTTTTGTGATTTCCTGTCTGAAGGGTCTCTTGTTCTCTTAGTAACAATTTATCTCAAAATTGCTGTTTCTTGTTAATGTTGTCTCACATACATTGTCCTCTGTTGGATACACTAACCTGGCTAAGTGTCCTTCCCAGTCTTTTATTCTAGACTTACACCCTCTCTCCACAGCACACACTTCCTCTACAGGGCCTTTGTGAGTTGGGCAGATGGAGGTGGGTTTTGCATATTGGCCATCTCTGTCCTACAAATCCATTTAGCTACTTCATCGTTTTGGTCTTCTCTTCTCTCCTCTCTTTTCCCCTTTCCTTCTCTCTTTCCTTTCTTCCATCCATCTGCCTTTCCTTCCGCCCTTCTTTCTTTTTCTTTTTTGAAACTTATTGTACCACTTCTCAGAGTTCTCTAGCTCCTTCACCTATTCTTAGTGGCTTTCTCCCCATATTTTCTCTCCATCTCTTTCTTGGCATAACAAAACTCAGATTCTTACTATTTAAAATTCAGTCCTACTTTGAATCTGCTCTCTTTTTCCAGGTCCTGATCTGGGCCCTATCTTTTCAAACTTCAGGGTTATAATATGGTGTCTAAGTAGTGATAGCCCCTTTCCTAAGAAGACTTTTGGTAGTAACAGTTATTAAGATTATATATACATGTGCTGGTGTGTGTCTACTACTTCAGGGTTATATTATGGTGTCTAAGTAGTGATAGCCCCTTTCCTAAGAAGACTTTTGGTAGTAACAGTTATTAAGATTATATATACATGTGCTGGTGTGTGTCTACATGGTGTGTCCTGATAATAATTCTTTTATTCTTTCTCATTAACTTCAGGGTTATAATATGGTGTCTAAGTAGTGATAGCCCCTTTCCTAAGAAGACTTTTGGTAGTAACAGTTATTAAGATTATATAGACATGTGCTGGTGTGTGTCTACATGGTGTGTCCTGATAATAATTCTTTTATTCTTTCTCAT
>NW_007728361.1:274751-277372 GCF_000696425.1 Galeopterus variegatus
ACATGTGCTGGTGTGTGTCTACATGGTGTGTCCTGATAATAATTCTTTTATTCTTTCTCATTAACAAGGACCCTGATTTTTAGCTGGCACATTACCCAGGTTAAAAAAAAAATGCTTCTCCTAGCCTATCTTGTATCTAGATATAGAAAAGTAACTAAGTTGAGATTTAGAGAGCAGTATTATGTGGGATTTATGGAAAGTTCCCTGAAAAGGAAGAGAAGGTCCCCTTTTGTTCCTTCTCTCAATCTGCTTTCTGGAATACTAATGAGATGGCTAGAATTCCTGCAGCCATATTGTACCATGAAGACGAGGGCCTATTCTAGTGCTGAAGGAATAAAGTGTCTGAGATTTTGTCAAGCTGCTCAGACTCTCTAACTTTCAATTTCTTATCTGTTTGAAAATAAATTTTGTATCTTGTTTAAGCTTCTTTTTTCAGGGTTAACTCTTATAGCAGAACACATTCATTATTTTCAGATCTTGCATTCTCATGCCTCTCTCTAATTTTACCCCAAAGTACCTATATTAAAAAAACACTTTTGTTTCTAAGGTTGAACGGGGAAAGTCTATCCCTGAGTTTTAACAGGTCAGCTGAATGTGAGCTCTTTGCTCTCAAATGGTAGAAGAGGTGGTCTAATGAGACCCAGGAATGTGGGTGCTGATGAAAATCTTTTGCCCTGAGCTAAACTTCTGACCCAGGATAAGAAAATTCAGGTGGCTTTTAGTAGATAGTAGCAGGCAAGGCATTGTAACACTATTGACAACCTTATAAAGAAGACAAATAAATGTGGTACTGGGGAACTGAACCCCGTTATTCCTGTGATGGGCTCCTGGGGAAGCTGCAGACAATTTTGTGGCTCAGCAAGGCATTGTAACACTATTGACAACCTTATAAAGAAGACAAATAAATGTGGTACTGGGGAAGGCACTGAACCCCGTTATTCCTGTGATGGGCTCCTGGGGAAGCTGCAGACAATTTTGTGGCTCAGATGACAACCATCCAAAAGTTGAGGAGTTCACATCAGTTGAAATGCACAATGAAAAATAATCAAAACATAAAACAGATGTCAATATCAAAACACTGAATGTGTAATCCAAAAATTAAAGTCCAACAGGAAATAAGTTAAACTAAAGCATGTATTCCTTTATTTTTCAAATATTTTACTGCCTTTTCAAATGGAAAGAGGTTAGGAAAATCTTCTAAGAGATTGCCAGTGTTGTGGTGGAGTTGCCACCACCTGGAGCTACGCATGAGTTTGCTGTTGGCTCTTTTGTCTTGGTTGGAGAAACTTTGACCATTTAATGCCTCGCAAAGGCTGGTTTTTGATGTTTGTACTCATCTTTGGAATATAGGGCACTCAGATGACTTCTTTGGGATTTGGTACATCTAGACATGAAATTTTGTAAGATTCATTGTGTGTGCATATGGAAAGTCATATTGCTCTTATTTTAAATTTTATTAATAGAAGTAATATGTTGATCATAATGGGAAATACATACTCCAATCTCAACAAATTCAAATTCTACCCTTATTTTGTAGCACTGCTCAAATGCCAAGTTCACCATGCCCTCCATGACAAATGATTTCTACACCTCTCAGAAAATAATTTTTTTTCTAATTAAGATAATCATACTTGTGCATTTAAAAACTTTAAAACATTAAAAAGGGGGATGAAGAAGAAAGTAGAAATTACTCCCAATCCTATCAAATACAGATAACTGCTTTTCACACCTGGTGACCATTTTCCTCAGACATGTGTTACCTGATAGTATTAGCTTATGCTTTTGTTCCAGTCTCTAAGAGGGCAGAAAACTCTTGTTCATTGCTACTTCCTGCAATGCCTTGATAGGTATCTTGCACATAGTAGATATTCAAATATTTGTTTTTTAATTTACAGTTACATGTTTTACATGCTTTTCTTTTGCTTAACATATTTTAGACATCTTTTCAAGTCAATAAATGTAAATCTACATCATTGTTTCAAAATAGCACTTATATTGAATATTGAATATCCAGTTTTGCTGTTTGTACTAAACATATGTACTTGTGTGTTTATCTTCTTAGAACATATTTCAGTGAGTGGAGTTATTTGTCAGGGATACATGCATTCACGAGGTTGACAAAATTACCAAACTGCTCTCCAGAAAGTATCTACGGATTTTCACTCTCACCAAGAGTTCAAGAGAGGACACATTTCTGTCCATCCTTCCTGACCTGGATAGTGACAATATCTTTGCCAACCTCCTGGCTAAAAATGTTGTCTCAATGCTGATTTTATTTGTATTAATATAATTATTTGTGACCTTGAACATCGTTTCATATACTTAGTTTTTGGTAGTCCAAGTTTTTGTTCAGTTTCTGTTTTCACTCCTAATTTTGAACATTGATCTTTCTCTGCTTTGGTCATTGATTAGACTAGCTATATTGGTTTATCTGTTTTATTGGGTTTACAAATAGTTCTTGGATTTAGCCCGTCTAATTTTTTTCTGTTTTCTATTATATTGATTTCTATTTTACTTAATTAATTAATTACTTAATTAGTTCTTCCTTTCTGCTTCCTTTTTTATTTATTTATTCATTTTTGGAGCGTTTTCTTTACATTTTGGAAGGAATGTGCTGATCT
>NW_007728361.1:277706-278758 GCF_000696425.1 Galeopterus variegatus
TTTATTTATTTATTCATTTTTGGAGCGTTTTCTTTACATTTTGGAAGGAATGTGCTGATCTTTGCATTTTGACATATTCATTTTATTAATGAATTTGTGTGAAGATGAATTTTGATTTTATTAGTTTTTTGCTGTATTCTACAGAATCTTGGGTGAAATGTTCTCATTTTGTTTATCATATGTTTTGAATTTATGGGTTCTCTTTAACATTAGAGATGTAGAAATTTCTTTTTTTAATTTTCATTTGTTGGGCAGGGGTTTGTTATTGTTAGGGTTTGTTCTTTTATATATTTTGTGTTTTGTTGCATGTGATTAAAAGTGTGGCCTGTAATATTTCTAATTTTTGAAAAATTTTTAAAGTATTTTAAAAGGAACTTTTAAGAAATGCTTTGTGAGTTCACTAATGTATATTCTTAATATGTATAATATCAAGAATAAATATGTATCTAATACATGTCGTAAATAGATATGTATCTAGTAGGGAAATCTTACTGATTATACCATTTCAGTCCACTCTGCCTTATTGATTTGTTGTCTGCTTGACATAACAAAGACTAGAAAGTTATAATAAAGTCACCCTCCACATCATAGTTCTTGAAGTTTCTCCTTATATTTCCAGCAATTTTTCCTTTGTATATTTTGATGCCTTGGTGGTGATTTCTTTGACTATATTTTGATAGATGGTCTTTCTTGCTCCTATTCATGATCTTTCTGGAATTAAAAAAGTAAGCAGGGGCTATTTTAATGATACTCACTTATACATGAGGAAACTGAGAAGCATAAATTTCATGTAACTGGTACTCATGCAAAGTCACACAGCAAGTGAGTGACAAGCCAGGTGTGTCTGTTCCTAAAGACCCCAGCCTTAGCCTGCAGCCATCATTATTTCCTGTTATCTACCTCTGTGAGAAAGCAACCTGGTCTCTTAAGACTTGCCTGTTCTACATACATGCTTACAGAATTCTTTATCATTTAAGTGCAATAATTTTGCTGAATTTTTTCTCAGCATTGGTTGATGTTTATCAATTTTTCCAGGACCTATGAGCCCTTTC